>NW_003852729.1:20977-28317 GCF_000181295.1 Otolemur garnettii
TATTCTCTGAAGTGGTTCCACTAATTTATACTGCCCCTGATGGTGTACAAGGGCTCCCTTTTTCCCAAGTCCTCCCCTGCTTCCAATATTGCCTGCCTTTTGTTAAAAGCCATTTTAACTAGGTTGAGAAGATATCTCACTGTAGTTTCTATTTACATTTCTCTGATACTTAGTGATGTTGAGCAGATTTCCATATATCCAGAGTTCAAAAAAATAATGCATATCCTCTTCTAAAGTATTCTTTTTTTCTCAGCATATATTTGTGGGGGATATAATTTCTACCACATATCAAACATTTCAGTTAGACATCTTAAACAATTATGGACACAGATCTCTTACTTGAATTAATTAAGACACCAACTTGGTTATTTTTTTTCTTTTTCATTCAAGAAGATATTATAGGCAATAAAGTGTAAAGTAAATCCTTTAGACTTGGAGTTAAAGGACATAGTTCAAGTGACAGCTATAATGCCATTAATACTTTTCGATACGTTGGTATATGACATAGGGTGTGGTCAACCACTTCCAAGCTTCCTGGAATTGTTGGTGGAATTTATTCCTTTGTGCCTGATCTCCTAATTCTGTAGCTTCTTTTCCTCTTCACTAATTATTCAGTTCAAAATTAGTACAATCAAATTTCTAGCTTTCTTGGTTCTTGTTCTGCTACTGAACTCATACTCTATTTTATTTGCATTTCTTCTGTGAAGACTAAGATAGTCACCATAAGATAAAGTGGTAACATCTTGGAGACAAAACACAACTTTCTACCACCATGCAAAACAATAATAATGAAAAGACAAGATGCCCTATTTATTTAATTAGGACTGGCAGTAAGTGATAGCCAATCTTCTATTGTGTAGAGTTACAATAAGGACAGATATTTATTAATGGAACTGCACAGCTTCTCCAAGTAGGCTGTTACATTTCCAGTCCACCTCCATTCTTTCTTCCCTGCTGTTTGGGAGAATTGCTATTTCTCAGTGACTATAGGAATTTCAGAAGCAAATAAAGAATAAACCTTGGCCAGTAAGTCACACAAAGTATAAGAGAAAATAATACTATTTTGTGAAGGCTGTGTAGTAGAGGGGGTCACAGTTGATAAGATTAGACACTGGAAGAGATGCAGGGAGTAGGATTATCTGAAAATCACTCAGGCAATCATCCAGGTCTTCCTAGATTATGGCCTATCTGAAACTTGTTTCTTCATCTCCTAGAGAAAACATTGTATTACCTAAGCTCAGTTACTCACCAAAATGAACATGTCTCTCCTCCATCAGGGAAAATAGCGTGTACTCATAGTTCTCAAGGTCCTGGGCAAAGGGTAGCTGGCTTTCCAAGGTAAGTACCCTTTTTAGGTACACACTGATTCTAGACAACCTAGTGCCAAATAGCCTGTACTTTCTTCACAAACAAAGGGCCTGTTATGAAGGGAGACATAAAGAGAAAGGGGTCCAATTACAGGAATTCAGACCTGCATTTTGCCAACAAAAAGCTTGAACTAGTTAAGGGGAAAAGAAGTGATTCATCTTACTATTTATTCTCAAACTTAAAGACATGCCTGTTGTGTTGTAATTCCATATGCTATCTGTATTTTCTATATTTAACCATACATTTATTTCATAAGTAACAAGAGCTATTAAACTCAAAGAATGGCTATGTGTAATCCATCTCTATTTTTAAAGAATATTTTAAAATATTCTTATTTTAAGATTGCACATCTCATTTCTCATATATATTTTCTATCCCATAGTAAGCAGAAGCTATATGAATTAAAATTTCTGTGGTACATTTGATCATATAAGTAAGAAACAGAGGTTGTGTTAATTTGTATCTTAAGATGTTTTATTTCAGCCAAAAACCATCATAGAATTCTTAGCTAAATAAACCACATCTGTGCGATGAAAATCACTTCTTCTGGAAAATATTTTGCTAGTGTTAAAAATATAACTAAACCAGAAAACTAAACATCTATGAGTTATCATTTCAATGTATAAACCGTCAACTAAAAATACTGTCAACTATGTCACTTATGTAAATTAAAAACCTATTCTTTCAATCTGAATTGTTTTATGATTATATTTCATGCTTATAAACCAAAAACTCTTTATTTTGGATTTATAGGTTTTTATTTTTTCTAATGTTTCCCAATACATTTTAGATTTCTTTCACTCTTTTTAAATTATATCTAACACGCAGCTCCAAATGTATGTCCTTGTGTTGGTTGGTTTTTGGACACATATACAATCTGTGTTATATTATCAGAAGAAATATAATTAGAACACTAAGTTAAGGATTTCTAGATTGTAAGGAAATGGCAATTACGCAATTATAATTTCAGAAAAATATAGAAAATAATGGTTAAACTGATAAAAATGTTTAGTCATTTCCCTAACATCTGCGAACAGGATTTTTCATGTTCTTCTCTAATATGAGAAGAATTGGTGGGTTTTGAGGTCAGTCTTTTAGATTTGTTCTGGTCTCAGAAGGACTATTTTTAGCTGTTTAACCCTCGGGTTCCCCCTGTTAAAGCAACTGGCCCATATTTTAGCTTTTTGTTTACATGGAGCTACTTGCCTGCCTCTTCATTGCTTCCCACCAAAAATAAAAACACTCTGTTGGTTTTGAGAGTACATTTAGGCTAGCTCTTCCCTATACTGTCTTAAATTAAGTCAAGTGGTTGGAGAGAGCAGTAGACCTCTCTTTGTTATGGCCTGTCAATGTCCCTCTGCGGGGACAGAGGCCTTTTTCTTTCAGAGTGACACCCCCTTTCTGTGAGGGGTATTTGAGTAAGTAGTATTAGAACTACGAGTCTCTTTTTCAGCTTCTCTCTACATGCCTGCTGAATGAGCATTAATGAGGCCTCAGTTTCACTGCCTGTTGTGGGGCTTCCATCTCATGAAGGAGCTGGTTGGAGAAAGGAGTCCCTGAATTCACAGCTGCCTTCACCTGCAATTTAGACCCTAAAAACAGGGAATGAGAAATGCCATCACTCTATCTCCTCTGGGGAGTTACTGCTGCCCTTGACCAAGATCTGTGCGGAGAGTGGTCAAGGCTCAGGTGCCACAGGTTTGCACTCTTCTTACTCAGATTTAGTTGATTTTCTTCAGTAATTTTTTCTTTATTTGCTGTATATCCCTAGGACATTTTCTAAAAAAAATTCAAATTATTGTTGGTTGGCTTATTTTTTTAATTTTCAACAGTTATCATTTACTAGTGAAGGTCCTCTGAGCTTTAAAGCCACAATTCCATATGAAATAAAATTATATAGGAAAAATTATAAAATAAAATTATATAGGAATAATTCCATAAATCATCACTCTCTATGATTTTTTTTTCTTTCTTTCTGAGCCAGGGTATCACTCTGTCATCTTTGGTAGAATGTCATGGTGTCACAGCTCACAGCAACCTCAAACTCCTGGGCTCAAGTGATATTCTTGCCTCAGCCTCGCAATAGCTGAGGCTACAGGACTACAGGTACCTGCCACAATGCCCAGCTGTTCATTTTTTTTTCTAAGAGACGTGGTCTTGCTCTGGCTCAGGCTCTCTCCAACTCCTGAGCTCAGGAGATCCTCCCGCCTCGACCTCCCAAAGTGATAGAATTTCAGACGCAAGCCACCATGCCCAGTGACTCTCAAAGATTTTTTTGAAAAACACATTTTCAATAAAATTCAGAACTGAGAAAAAATTAAAGAGACTGAAAAACACTATGGACAAAGTTACAAAAGAGATTTGAAAAACAGGTATATCTACAGAGCATCAAATAGTCCAGTTTTAGAGAAACATTCAAATATGCCATAGAGTATGGAAAGAAGAAACTAGAAGACTATTGGAGTAACAGATTTTTCTGAGAAGTGTAGAAGGATGTATATTCAATTTTGTAGATGATATATTATCATTGAAAACATTGACATAGTAGATTAATATTTTGTTAGGCCAGATATTGATAATTGCCATAAAAGGTAGGGATGAATATAATATTTATTATGTTATATATTAATTTATTGTATAATATAGACATGTATTTATTGTATAATATATGTATTTATTGTATAATATAGACATGTAATTCTGAATTATGTGAGTATACAGTGGCTATAAGAAATCATCTTCTTGTAAACAGTGAGAATTTCATTAAAATTTAAAGCTTGAATAGAAAAGGGTTATGAACTTACATATGAAAGATATTTTCATGATGTGAATTAAATTGCACACGTAACAATCTTTATTTAAGTATTTTGTTTCTCATTTGACATGTATACACTGTGTGTGTATTAAGAAGGGGTCACTTGAGTGGACCTGCTGGAAATGCCACCCTGGGGGGTCAATTTAAGCAAACAGTAGAAAAGTCTAATCTCCACTCATCCCTCTATTCAAGTCAGTCTCTTCTCTTCTCGCTGAGAAAGCCTCACATCACAGTCCAAGCTGGGTGGTTCAGAGTAGGATCCTGCAGTAGGTAATAGACTCAGAATCCTTGAACTGATACTAAACGAATTAAAGGGGAACTGCAGAAGATACAAACCCAGTCCTCAAAAAATATATAGGAATAAAGAATTCTTACGAACGATTTCTTTTTACAGAAGAACACCATGAAAACTTGGATACACCAAAGTATAGCAGGACAGGGTTAAATGTGAACACGGTTGTGAGGCGTGATAGAAAGGGTCTCAAAATAATTTAATCTAAACACGGTCCTCGTGTGTGAGGAGTGATGACATTCCGCTGACAAAAATTTACTGCCTTCAGCACGAAAGTCTATGAAAAAAGGAGAAATAAAATGCCAGTTTGTTTGCTGGGCTGTCACCGTTGCCGTTCCTTACCGCGGTGCTGACAGCCCAAATTGAAAAAACATGCTGAGTTTCCTCCGCACCTGATGTCCAGGAGATACTGCGTGTCAGAGGCTGAGACGGTGTGACAAGTTAGGAGATCACGGCGAGGGAAATGGAAAGGTACAAAACATCTGAGACCGATGCCACTTGTCTAATGCCAGGAAAATTGAGAGAAAAGAGCTCGGGGCTGGGCGCCCCTCCTGGAACGCAGCATGGTCCGAGAGCCGCGCCAAATGCTGCTCCGACTTGTAGGAGGAAAAGCTTTCAAAGTATGACAAGATCCAGGTTTATACGTTAAGAAAATGCTGGGGATTTATTTCACTGCAACTGGACAGAAAGAAAAGCATCGCAGGGGTATCTTTATAGAAATAAGTGATTCTAGACCTATGGCAACACAAGGTGGATATTATATATAATTTTTTCATTGATGTTTACTTGGGTTGCCAAGTGTGTTCATTGTTATATATTATTATGACTCATGTAAAAACTACAGGTTTTCAAGTTCTTCTGAAGTGAATTATTTGTTGGTGTTTGATTACAGATTTAAAATCAAACAAACTTAGTAGGAGTTGTGGGGTCTGGTTGTGTATTTGTTCATCGGGGAAATGGGAAACCTTAGAGACAATGATAGAAAAACTTGTCCCCCTAAATATCGCCGGCCTTGCCTGACACAGGTGTAAATGTGCCTTCCAACATAGTAATGGAAATGAAAACAGGAAGAGGCAGAATTAGAAAGGATGTAACAGAAACTAAGATAAAAAGTATACCACCAAGTCCATGGCCCTGAATTTATTTAAGACAGAACGTCAATTTATTTATTTATTTTAGGTCAGGGGAAAATGAACTAACTTACCTAATGTCAGTGACAGCTGTCAAATTAGTGAGATTCTCTAACTCCCAATTAGTCCATCTGGATTGTTTACTATATTTCTGCTGATGCACTGTATGTACGTACATGTAATACATGTATTTGTTATATGTATATTCTTATTGTAAGGGTTTTGGATTCAAAATGAATTTTTGTTGGTAAAAATTGCTTTTATATACACAAAAAAGAGAACACACCTAACACTTTGCTCTGATCAGTTTAAATTCCTAAGGCTCTATATGTCAATGTACATTTTTATCTCCTCCTTGTTTTTATTGCTCATCCAAATAAATATTCATGTATTCTTTCAATAACATAATTCATGTATTAACAGTTAGGAAAAACTAGGTATAATTTACTTTAGATACGAGGCACACAAAAATCAAATATCAACTATAATTATTAATACTGTACACCGGTGTCAATATTTTCAGCAAAAGTGAATCTAATCTTTTGAAGGTCAAATTTTGTGTGTTGTAAAGTTAGCAAAAAAAAATTTTTAAAGAATGATTTAAAAAGGAAGTATTTAAAATTGAATGCGACTATAGTCCAAAACATATAATTAAAATTAAACTGGTAAATTAGGAAATGTGAGTCCTCTTTGAAGAAGCCTCTGTGAAGCTACCTTCACAGATTCATGTTGTTAAACTCATACTCCCTGTTAATCCTTGTGTTAATGTCCCACAAGCTCATAATCTTCCCCAATATTGATTCTACGCATTACGCCTATGCTCAATATTGTACTCAATATGCATGTAATATAGGTAAATTATAGTCCATAGGCCCAATTTGGCCCATCAGCTTTTTTTGTATGGTCCTTAAGCTAAGAATTAATATTTTTAAAATAGTTGACAAGAGGAAAAAAATACTGTATGTGGCACACAGAGCCTGAAATATTTGCTATCTGGTCCTGACACTAAAAGGGCCGCCAACCCCTGGCTTACACTACACTCTGTCTTTGTCATTTGGTCAATCGTATGATGAAAAATCAAGCATAACAATCTCAAAGGCTCTCAATTAATGCCTTAAATCTCCATATATTTTCAGGGACTATATTCGAAAAAAATAAAATTTTCTTCCCTTATCTGGAGATACTGATCCCATCCCTATTTTTCAGACCCCCTTTCATTCACATTCACCTCTGGCGAAATATGTCTCACCTTGAGCAGGACTATGGGAAATGCAGGGGAAAACCACAGGGAAGTACCAGAACGTCAGCGTTGACAAAAATAGTTTTAGTATATTGAAATCCAAATATTAACAAACATAAAGCCAGATATGAACACAATTTGTTTTTAGAACACTAAATTAATGTATACATATTATTATCTGTAGAAAGTATTGCTTGTAAAATAATCGTGACTTTTATACAGCAGAGATTTCTGGAGCGAGCCTCTAGATTTCTGTATTCTTTTATAAATCAATTCCTTTACCTCGTTTTTCTACGGACCTTCTGTAGGACTGATAATGGCTTATTAAGAAGTTACTTCATATCCAGTCAGATTATATACAACATTATATGTTTTATCTGTGTTCTTTTCTTATTCGTTGGTGAAATTTGAAATATTATTTATAGCCAAAGCGATAGAAAACAAATATGCCAAAGTAATTCAGAAAAATGTAGCAGAGTTTTAAAAGGTATCATG
>NW_003852729.1:28479-30129 GCF_000181295.1 Otolemur garnettii
CATGAGGAAAATAAAGACATACAAAATGTACCAAAACCATCCAATATAAAAAATGGAGCTTGCCAAAGTCATCTCATATATAGCTGGAACCTATAATTTTTATTGTGCTTGATCACTTGGTATGTTTGGAGGAAAACAAAATTTGAAGTATGTTGATTTCTTACTCTCATCTGGGAGAACCACAGCACTTCAACTTTGGCCTTCCTGTATCTATGAAGGGGAGCACCATGTCCGATGTTAATGAACACAGTTTGTGAATTGAAAAAATGGAAAAGTCCCACAACCCTGTAAATTGATCCCTGAACCTCAAAATACTAAGATTTTAAACAAAGTGGCATTCCTTTCATCAAGGAGTCAGCTCCTATGTCAAAGTATGACTGTTCCAAAACATGTGTATTGAAGAACCATGCTTCCTATATTAATCTTAATTTTATAATAGAATAAATAATGATAACAATGGGTCTATGAAAATATATATATAGTGCCAATAGGGAAATGATAGCAGAAAATTGAAGATAAGTTTAACTATACAAAGAAGATAGGTACACAAAAGCAGAAAATATCGTTTTCCTCTCCCATTCCTCTCCCTCTCTTCCTTTCCAACTCTTTCCTCTCTCTCCCTCTTTTTCTCTCTCTCCCTCTAACACACACACATGCACACATTACTATAGCATTTCCGGAGCCTTCTGCAGCGTTGAAAGAGTCTAAGAATACAGAGCAATGAAGCAATATAGTGGTGTAATTAAGAATAATATTGAAAACCAATAATGTAATTTATAAACATAATACCTATAACCTTTTTGATGTTGCTACTAGATCATGAATATTGATAGGAATGTTTTTATATTATTAAGAAATCTGAGATAATGAGAGGAAATACATCAAGAAATGTC
Source organism: Otolemur garnettii (assembly GCF_000181295.1). NCBI lineage: Eukaryota > Metazoa > Chordata > Mammalia > Primates > Galagidae > Otolemur > Otolemur garnettii. The sequence goes on from NW_003852729.1 coordinate 29,373, forward strand.
ATAGAGCTTAGTACACTTTGACCCATGATTTAACACTGGTAAGTATGATCCAAAATGTTCACACAACATGACTTACTGAGCAGCAGAAAACATAAACCTGTTCCTTAAAAGACACTGAGAAAAAAATATTTTAAAGACATTGAATCTATGCATATTAACAAATAAAATTCAAATGTAAATAAGTAAGCTTATAATTGGCTACTGGAAAGGTGAGGCATAGGAAGGAAAGACTATGGTTTTGTGCAGAGTCAATACACAGCATATTTATTTTCTCCTATGCCTAGGTCCTTTGTATCACAAACAGAACAAAATAGAGACAGTAGCTGCCAGTCTAAGAGATATGAAAAGTCAAAATATCCAGTAAGATCATTACAACTATATACAACATCTAATTTTCATCATTTATTTAGAAGTCATTATATTGCAAACCATTGTGCCAAGTTCTTACAGTATACTAGCTATAATTGTCACAGCAACAATGATAGTTTGCCCTTATTTTCATTGTATGAATAAAGATTCAAATTCACACACAAGGATTGATCTAATACTCAAATTGTTTTTCTTTCAAAGGCCATATATTCCTCCTGACCTTATTAACTGGACAGCATTGAAATTCTTTTGCCTGCCATCTCCACCACTCCCGAAATATTTCCTTCTTTTTTTTATCCTCCCTTTCCTCTACCCTCCCACTCTTTATCTCTCCATCCAGTAAGTATTCACAAATCATCTATTTTCACACATTGCAATACAGGACCTA
>NW_003852729.1:30600-32604 GCF_000181295.1 Otolemur garnettii
ATAGAAGATTATACTCCATATTCCAGCATTTTGATTTTATTATGAGTACAGTGATAGAAGTTCAGAAATATTCCCTTGGTAACTATCTTGAACAATTTGCTATATGGCAATTACTTCCTGAAATGCGTTTGAGGAAGCAGAAAGTATATTGGAAAACCTTGTGTTTAATATTGGCCATGTATGGAATACATTTGAGCCCCAGATGGGTTTGGAGCTTGGAAGCAGGGTTACCTACCTTTAAAATACTCATTATGCCAGCTTGTGGACACAATTTAACACATGGTAATGAATAAAATTAATTAGGAGCATGTTGTAGAGATATAAGAATAGTCACCCAGGAAACTGTCCAGGGAAAAATCAAATCTAGATGTTGGGTAATGTAAGAGAATCCAGAAAAAAATATCAATGAAAAGCAATGATGGGTCTTGATGGGGCATGAACATTATTGAGTCTCAGAGGCTAATAATAATAAGAATGAGGAATTAAAGTATGAGAAATGAGAAATAAAGATTTATAACATGCAGATGGAAATACAACCACTGAGTTTGGCAACATAGAAATCATGATTATTTTGGAGATAAATGTTTTTGCTTTATGATCTATTGACAAATAGGAGAAGACATTATTTGGGAGTAACTTTGAGAGTGAAAGGCAAATAAGAACCCATGACATTTTCTAAATTATCATGTCCAGAGTTCTCAAAAGTAGGATCTTAACTGGAATGAAGGAAAGTAAGATTCTAAGGTAAGTTGATGGATTAAAAGCACGGTAGCTCATGACTATAATCCGACTGCTCTGAGTAGCCAAGGTGGGTGGATTGCTTTGGCTCACAGGTTTGAGACCAGCCTGAGCAAAAGAGAGACCACCTCTCTCCTAAAAATAGTAAAACTGGGGCAAGAGGATCACTTGAGCCCAAGAGTTGGAGGTTGCTGTGAGCTATGATGACTCCATGGCACTCTTCTGAGATTGACAACTTGAGACTCTGACTCAAAAAATAAACAAATAAAATAAAATAAGCAAAATAATAACAAAATGGTAGCATATGTGTTTGTTGATAGAAAAGATACACTTGAGAAATAGAGTTTATGCTTTATGACAGAAAATATTACTGAAATTCGTTAAATATTTGAGAAGGTAGAAAAAAGTCTAAGCTCAAGCAGTGATAGTCCAAACCTTTGCTAGTAGGGAAGATTTTCCCGTTTCATCAGGAGGGATGTCAGCAGGAGATGATATAGAGGGATGAAGGGATTAGCTAATGATGGGTAGACATACAGCTTTTTAATTGCCATATTATATTTTCTCAATAAGTAAGACAGGTCATTACTTGAAAGTACAGGCAAAGCAGAGAGTATATTAGAAAGTCTGATAAAAATTAAAAAGGTATGCAACGGGGCATGCAGAAAAATATGAGATGATCAAGAAAACACAATAATAGATTAGTCATGTTTCGGGCACTTTTCATCTCAAAACTTTTGGGGAAAAATTGACTATAATTAACTAAACTAAACATTTTTTAATTTTTTTAACTTATTTTTCTTATAACGCTTTCCTGTAAGAATCCTGACTCTTATGTAGGAAATATTGTCTGTGTAAAGGGGGATCAGAAAATGTTCAATGAATTTCTCAGTTACGTGTTCAAACATAGTCAAATTTTCATACGTTTGGAACAGATACAGGTAAGAAGAAAAATATAGGTATACATATATTTTAAATAAAATACTAATTGGATTGAGATCATCTTAACATCAAGTTCATGGTTCATCAGCAGTACCAGCATAAAAAATGCAATATGCTACTTTGAAATATGGAATATGCTTAAAGGACTTGTAAATATTTTATAAATATTTGGGCTTATAAAATCATATGTCATAAAAAATTTCTTCCTACCAAGAGAAGTAGTAATATACACTACAGTGAAAAAAAAAAAAAACTGCCTTCCATATAAAAAGTTTGTTGTTTTAAGGATCTTGCTTGACCACCTATAACATGTGTTTGTAAATCCCT
>NW_003852729.1:33642-36537 GCF_000181295.1 Otolemur garnettii
TAGGAGATGCTTTGTCTACTAGGACAAATGACCTGAAAGGGGTTCCCAAGAAAAAACAAATGACATGTCAAGGGGAACCCCAAGAAATGACCAGATGTTTGGTCTACAATAAAGAGTCACCAAGGAGAGACCAATCAGAAAGAGGTAGAAAAAACACAGAGTGGAGATCTCATCCAGGCCTGGACAGAAGGAGGTCTTTGGTATTTGTGCAGAGATGAGGTAACCATGTCTCTAAGTGGCTTACCCTGATTAACATCGTAAAAATCACACCTGCCAGCACCACGGCAGTTCACAAATACCATGGCAATCCCTGGAAATTGCTTTACAAGGGTGAAAAAGGAGAGGGTCCCCAATTTCAGGAATTCTTCCCCCTTTTCCAAGAAAAAACATGAATATTCCACCCCGATTCAACATAAAATTAGGAATCAGCATAAAATGAGGAAGCCTGTTAAACTCAGTGTCTCCTCCAGTCACAGGGGCTGACCCTCTCCTTCTCTCTAGACTGTCCTGTGCTTTTAATAAACTGGCACGTTGCCAGCTTGCACCTGCCTGCTCTGTTCATTTACTCCCTTGACCCTATAGGAGTAACTATTTTTCAGTACTAGGAAACAAGAACTTAGGATCATGGGGCCTGACATCTGGTCCCCCACATCTAACATTTCCAGCTTAAAATTAAGTGATGTACTGGAGTTTTGAAGATTTATTAGATAATACCCATCTCTCTCTCTCTCTCTTTTTTTTTTCTATCCAGATTTGAAACTGAATGATAAAGAGAAGGAATAGTTAAAAATGAAAACTTTAAGTTAAAAAACACTTTAAGTTAAAAAACATTCTTAGAAAATGTGCTTTATGCTGTGGATATACGCAAATTAAAATTCTATTCCCAGTCATTTGCCTATTCTCTGTGGCTACAGTAACCTGCAAAAATTAAAGCATGGGATTATAAAATTGATTTTAGAAGAAAGATCCCAAAGGGAACCAGAATGGCTTGAACGTCAATTCTCTTCTCATCTCACCACATTCATCTATCAGATACTTTTTTTGTTTTCACTTTCAGTGGTTTGTCTATGACTTGTTCCCATCAAAACTCACCCCGAGGCTTGGTCACCAACGGAAAGGTGGAGAAGCAGTGGAACCTTTAGTTTAAGAGATATTAAGGTTGTGAGGGATCTGCTGTAATAAAGGAATGAATGCCATCTCCTAGAAGTGAGTCGTCACCCTGTGGGACTGGATTAGTTACCATCAACGTGATTGTTTTAAAGCAGAGTACCCACCCATGTTCTATCTCTTCTGTACACACGCCTGCCATTCGATGCCGTCCACCATCTTATGATGCTGCAATGTGAGGCTCTGGCCAGATGTGCCTGCCCAATTTTGAACCTCCCATCCTCCAGAACTATGAGCAAAACAAACCACTTTCTTTTATGAAATATTCAGTCTCAGATGTTGTTGTTAGAGCAACATAAAATGGTTATATATATACTCCATATGTACAAATATACCCACTGGAGGTCACAGAACAGGTGAGACGATGCCCAGGATAAAGCTCTAATGGAATCTCTGCTCCTTGCAAAAACGAGTAACCATGATGAAAAATCCCAGACAAACACTACACATGGATCTTGTTAATTCAGTCCCCTTAAATTCCAACAATCTTGTACTAAGCATAACTGTGGCTGTGGTGGAAATATTATGGAAATATAACTGCCATGCATATAGACTTGGAAAAATTGTTAGACTAGGGCATTAAAGCTAAGGAAATAATCTAATGATGTCATCACGTACATGAACACATACATGCTCACACTATCTCATTCATTTTTTATATTCGCTAAACATGGGATATATTTGAGATGAAAAGAAACTGGGACGTGGTTAATAATCTGCCAATAACAACTAACAATTTGTTAAGGAAAAATGACACACATTATTTAAAATATCAAAATTAAATAACAAACATTATTATTGTAAGTTGAAAAATATTTCAAATAACTGATTTCAAATGTACTGTATTTCAAATGTACTGATTTTCAAATACATTACAAGAATAAAATTTGGCACAAAATTCTACTTTATTACCCGAATAATGTATATATATATTAAAAGATTCTTTTAGTTATTGATAAATTAATAATGATTGATTATTTAACTCTTTATCTTTCTCAAAATAATCAAAGAATTCATTACTGCAATTTGTTTTGTTTCTTAAATTTCCAAATGTGTTTATTTTCCATGATCTATCATTCAGAGTAAGCATGATTTAATTCATCCCTTTCATATCCTTACTGTATTCATAAGGATATGTAATGTTATGAATTTCTTTGCTTTCAAATATGTTTGGAATTATACTGATGGATATCTCTTCTTAAAAGTAGTGACAAACATTTAAAAATAACAAATTTGATTGATGTAAGATTTGTAGAATTTAATTCCACGTGTCACATCATTTAGAAATATATTTTAAAGACCATATGTTATAGTGAAAATCTCTCTTTTGTTTCCCACATTCACTGAATCACAACATTGTATCAATTACTAACACATTTTCTTCTTCCATTTCTCATAGCCACTATTATGATCTAGGCTCTCATCTTGTGAATTAATACAATGTAACCTACCAGAACTTTCTGCCCATGCTGTTTCCACTTTCCAATCTACTTAACTTTTAGTAATGAAATTTGTTTTAAATCTGGTATGATTAATCATGTTCATATTTGAAAATCTTCAAAGACTTGAAATGGCTTTCATTATAACACTTACCCTCCACTTCACCCGTTGCTTTAAGATCTAATCTCATTTTACATGTTTAGACACTCTTGCCATACTTTAACGCAATACTTAATTTCTCTTTAGTGAACTAGGAACTACTTGCATTTCCTTTTCCAAAATGCTCTT
>NW_003852729.1:37123-39611 GCF_000181295.1 Otolemur garnettii
CATAATATCTTTTTTCAGTCTAGATATATCCAAAGATGTGAAGTAGGAAATTCAATGTTTTTCCTATTAAATATTTATCCTGAAATTTATTATTTATGAATTTTATTCATTTATACAAAAGTTGGCTGAAGTTAAAAAGGCAAAATTAAAACTATAAAAACAACATCTACCTAAAAACACAAGGTTCAAAAATTTGTCAGGGGCAAAAAATATATCAGCATTTGCAGATGAATGCCAAGATAGAGATGCAGGTACACTGACCAGCTGTTTCCCAAAATACATCTCCTGAAGTTATGGCTATATATTTAAGCACATAATTACTATTACTTTTTACATAATGTTACCTAATTTTTATTTGGGGGCATTGCCAGGGGCAGTCACAAGCATTTTAAAATTTATTCTTACACATTTTTATTTGGTATATACATTATGCACATTTTTCTGAGAGGAAAACTGAGGTTTAGAGGAATGAATTAATCAGGACATATTTTACATCTTATAGAGAGATGACTCAGGAATCAAGCTAAGGAATGCCTGATTCCACAGCAGGGCTTCAAATAAAGCTCTAGATTAAAGTCATGCAATAAAATTTCACATTTATTTTTATAGTCCCATGCATAATCACCCTTAGTTATATGCCACTTCAAATGTACCTAATGTGAGTAACTAAATCTTTAGGGTTTTTTTTTTTAATTTTTAAAATTTAAACCTAAATTTTAATACCCACCTTCTTGTAGCTACTGTCACTATTCGATTTGACTCAAATGATTTTCTATAATTGATGCATGAGCTTTTCTGGGGATATAATGTTAGAGACTACTTTTCTGTGTTCATTCAGATGAATGCCACTATTATTCTCTAGCTGATGTAATCATCTGTTGGATAACTTAAAAACATGTGATTATTTGGCAAAAGGTATACCAATCCTAATTTTACCATTGACTTTTGGTCATGGAACATCTTTCAGAGACCACACTATGTTGGGATTTATTACTGATACAAACTTGCCAGTTCAAATTGCTTGATATAAATACAATGGGACTCTGAGTGCTGAGAATATGTTAAATAAAGTAAGGTTGTTGGTTTATCGGCTTTCTATTGATGGGATTCAAATGAGTCAAAACAGGCAGTCATCTAAATCTTTATCTGGAAATAAAGAAATAAATCAAAACCAAGACAGTTCCCTAACTTTGCACTTATGATTGGTCATGTAGTTCACCTAAGGTGAATTCCTGAATGTCATTGGATTTCAAGTCAGTGATGGTAAAACTATAGCAATTCTAAAATGTCCTTATTCCTTTAATTCATACTTGAAAGATTATAACATTAGAATTTGCAACCTTTATGAGAACATATATTACATTCTAAAAATAATTACACATAGGAATTGATAAAGAGAAGTAAATGGTAATCTTCATCATCCAAAATGATTTGGATTATAAATTGGGGACAGTTAGTTCAGAAAGAAATCAGAACAAGAACCTTGAGCACATTCCACCATTTCCTGAAATACTGAAGATAGCAGGAAAAAAACCCCAGAGAAATAAATACAGATCATTAGCTAAAATTTAAAAAAAGGTTCAAAATCTTAATAATATAAATGTATATTAAATAAAACTAATAGAGCAAAAATATATAAAATAAAACTTATCTTGTTTTGTCTAATGCTATAATAATGTCAAAACACATAGCTCAAGGACAAGTCAAAAAGGCTGGTCATATCTTCCCAAATCAAGCTCAGTGTTCAAAGACTCAAGTTTTGTACTACAAAGTTGGACTTGGTTCCTTGCAAATACTATGAAACGTTCAACAGATAAAAGGAATAAAGGAAATGGAGAGGTGGTCCCATTAGCTATGTTTTCTAGTCAGTAAGATGCAGCTTCCAAGGAAATAGAGGTACTAATGGGAAAAGAAAGTCAAAAACATTTAAGCAGAACATGCTATAGATATTTTGTTCATGTTTGTCTTCAGTTCAAATTACTTGATAATAATACAACGGGAATCTGAGAAACCACTGTTTTCCCCCCACCACCCCAACTCCCATGGATAGTACACTTGAAAGTACCTGAAAAGTGAGAGTTTAAATTGAGCTTATGTAATTTTCAAAAAGAGTATTAAAAACTACAATAATATCTCTCTGCTCGGTAATAAAAGTACTACCTGAAGATTTACACGAATTTCTTGTATTAGCGTCTGTCTGTCTCCCAGGGACAGAAGTTCCATTGGAGGGTATTCAAAAGTTAGATGCTTTATGTCCAGGACAGAAGAAAGACACGCATCATAGTGAGAAAGCACAGAAATATAGAAAAACCTTTTCAATTAATTCCAAACTGAATAATTACATCACAGTCCATGTGTCAGGATACACCTATCATTCACAGAAAAAATGTAAGCAATGAAATACGTAGCTCTTTATGAAAATCACTATTATGGGAAATATTGCATCCTTAAAGTTTTAAAATACATAAATTAAAAGTACTTAAATTAA
>NW_003852729.1:40460-41494 GCF_000181295.1 Otolemur garnettii
CAGAAGGTATCTGACCAAATCTCTACCTCTCCAACTTAATTCTTCTGCATATTACTATTTTTTAATTTCAAATTTAAGTACTACATGTGCAATGTGTTTCAAATTTCATATTCATAATTATTTTTTTTTCTTTTCAAAGATATTGAATGTGCTAACATGACATTTTCACAGGCCTGAAGAGGTGGTTGATTGAATCTATAAAAAATTATGTATTTTGTTAGGAAATAGGTAATCCCAAATACAGTAGCCTGGTTAAAAGTTTCTTCAACTCTTACTCTCATTCATTGCTGTCTTTGGGGCTGGCAGCCCTGGCACATGAGTGGCACAGTCGTTTGAGGTTTGAGGAGACTTCTCAAATCAATAATCCCCATGATTGCTTTGTCATTACGTAGTAGCAGCCAATCCAGGGGACTGTCAGTTCTCAATGAAAAAAGGGATACTATCGAAGTACTAGAATTCAGTGTCCTGCAATGCTAAAGAAATGAGTCCCTTTCTTCTTTCAGGATAGAGATATCCTGGAACAGATTCTGGCCTGAGCATCAAAGTTAATAATTATCATTATTTTTGTTCTTTTTTCCTATGTCTGGTAGCTCTTAAATGCTTACCATGAAGATAATTTGTGTTGTTACTCTTTCATTAGATAGTATTTTCTTTTTCTACAATATAACTACTACATATTAGCTAATAATAATTAATAATCATAATTATTACTACTAATCTTACCTAATAATACCTAAATTTCAGAATGATTCTAACTTTTCCTTAGAAATTATCTCACTTAATCTATAATAATATATCATCAATAATTTTAGATATGGAAATAGGATTGGAGAGACCAAATAAAATTTTTTTAGCTACAAAACTTTAGTTTATAAGTAATCCCAGACTTGAACCTATATTACATGAATTAAGAGCTTCTGGGTCTTTTTTTCTTTTTTTAATTGTTTGAGATTCATTGAGGAAACAAACACTTAGGTTACTGATTGTATTTGTTAGGTAAAATCCCTCTTATAATGGTGTCTCTCCCCCAAGAG
>NW_003852729.1:42752-46146 GCF_000181295.1 Otolemur garnettii
TTTCTGCTTATCATTTTTGTTATTTTTTACATCCATAGATATGTAAATATTATTTAATAATACTTTTTCTTGCATATATGCCATTTTAATCAATAATCTTTTCAGAATCTTCCATTGTATAACACCATCTGCTATGTATCATATGAAGTCAGATTCAAGATCTGGCAATCGTAGGCAAATGGAAACAACAGTTTATGTTATGACATTTACTATGCCAATATAGATCATTTTTTTCACTCTAAAGAAATTTAATTTAGATGCTATTTATCACATATTAACTTTGCAAAAATCAAAACATTCAATATGTTTGAGAGAGTGCAATAGGACAGGCAATTTCTCCATGCTGATTTGTGTGAGTATGCTGCACCAACAATGCCATGGGGCCAACAAAGCCCAGGGAAAGTAAGGCACCACACAACTCTGATGAAATTTTAACATTGAATAGAGAGAACACTAATTATGCCTACTAAGATTTAAACTTCCATAAATGTGAACTCTGTGTGCATCTTTTCCAAAAGAATTCCAGTTTCAACCCCACATGAGAAACCCTGAGTGCAATGACAAAACACATTGATGTGACCAGTGCCACCAAACATTTAATGTTGAATTCAACCTGACACTTCATAAATGTTCCCATTATAGAGTATCAAGTACAAGGTCCTATAACCATAATTGACAGATGTGGATTCACCATTCATGCCTACACTTTGGAAAGACATTTCAAAACCCAAGTCAGTTAACTTGACACATTAGGCTCCATGCAGGTGTAAGCAATGTGTACTTCTAATTTGTTGTGTAGGTGGAAAGGAAGAAAACGTGCCTCAGTGCTGGTTTGACCTGGAATCTAATCCTGGCTTTAGATAATTTTATAATTATCATTATAAATTAATAGTTCAATGATATGTTGGATAAAATACTAGAAAGTATATATTTCCAACCATTATTTACTTTTTACACTAGTATTCTTTTTTTCCTGATTTGTATCATAATTCATATACATGTTTTTGGACACAGGTTCCTCCTATGTGGCCCAGGCTTTTCTTGAAATCCTGAGCTCAAGGAATTCTCCTGCCTCAACTTCCTGAGTAGCTGTTATGATAGGCATATACCACCAGCCCCAGGTAACATGGTTTGACAATAGTTAGTCTTATACATTTCTGTGGTAGACTCTTCTAATAATGTATGATATTAGAGATACACACATATTTGAATATGCCTTAACTGTGTAACTGTATCTGTGCTATCCCTTTCTAAATCTAGCAAATTATTCCTAGACTCTAATGAAATGATGCTATTTGTAACTGGAAAACTCATATACACCATAAAATCTCTGTCCTTTCCACAGTTGTACAGAAATTCTTCTAAATTCTTACACTTTCTCATCAGATTGTTAGACTTATGAGTAGTCATTCACTCTTTCTTAAATTTGTTTTTCCTCTAAAATGTGTAACTATAATAGTTGGGTCTTAGAAAATATACATACTGGTATATTTGAAAATAATAAAACCATATCAGATTTCAAAATGTTGTACTGTATCAAATATCTAAAAATATAATGCAATGGGTGTGAGTCTCCACATTTCTTTCTTTTCTTTTTGGTCGGGCCGGGTTTGAGCCTGCCACCTCCAGTGTATGGGGCTGGTGCCCTACTCCTTTGAACCACAGGCACCACCCTCCACATTTATTTCTTAACTTGAAGTTTTCTAAAACTCTTCTTCTTATGCATATACTGAGACTTCAAAATGTGTTTCATAACTAACAAGTAGCCTAATATTGAGGATAATAAATAACAATAAATACAAAAATTATTACCATTCTTCATACAAAATAAAAAGATACAGTGGTAGACAGCATCACTAATAGGCTTAGACTCATGACCAACGAAAGTGTACTGAACTATTTTGTTGAAGACTTTGTAGAAATCAAGAAATTCTTTTAAATTAATATAACATTGTCTGTTTAAACTCTAGTGTTCCATTGATTAATGCCTAATAACAGCATTTAACAACTCTTTAGAAAGTTTACAATTTATTAAAAGTCACTGATGGTAAAAGGAAAATTATTAATTTATATATGTCACCTTTTCTCCTTTTTTTCTCTTTTTTTAAACAATTAATATGACAATTTTTACACAGCATGTTTTCATGATTGAATCATACCAATTTCTTGTTCTCTTAGAGGATATATATTGTCATTAGGCTCAAATATACCCTCCCAGTTGTACTGAGTTTCTCCAAAAATAAGACCTATCCAAAAAATAAGCCCTAGAAGTATTTCTATGCATTTGTTAAATATAAGCCCTACCCTGATAATGAGACCTAGTGATGGGCATGGCTATGGAGATATGTGCCCTCAGTAAACTGTTGTGGCATCATGCATTTTGGTGCAGAGAAGAGGACGTCACCTGAAAATAAGCGCTAGTGCGTCCTCTTGAGAAAAAATAAATATAAGACAGTATCTTATTTTGGGGGAACCACGGGGTAAGATTTCCATCCCATATCTATGCACTAACCACAAAACAATGTGTTTTTATTTTACCTATAAAGTTGAATATCCAATATCTAATGTAGTCCATGAATTGACTGCACCTTCTAGCTATCATTGTACGTGGCATTCCCAAATCGTCTACCCTCATTTTTCTTGCTGTATTAGTAAGATTAAATTTCACCTGGTACTTTTATACAATTTAAGTAAATAATAGCTAAGCATAGTATTTAATTTTGATCACTGTGTCTAATGTCAAATTTATAAGTATGCTGAAATGACTATCACCCATATGTAACTGGTATTTCTTTAATCAAAATTAGATGCTACTTTATCTATTAGAGGAAAAGAAAGTGATACACACAAACCTGACTTCTATTGTTAGTACAGCAAAGAAAGGGAAGGGACAGAACCAGCTGGAATTGTATTTAACATTGTATTTAAGGTATATTTCCAACAAATGCCCTGTTGTTCTTTCTTTTTTTTTTCTTTTTAAATTTCAGATTAATATGAGGGTGAGAAATATTTAGGTTACATTGTTTTCATTTCTAAGGTAAAAATCAAGTTCCATAAAAAAGAATGAAGACTTTACATCTTTTATAGTTACCCAGATGGAGCTCAAACACATTCCTTTTAGTAAAGTATCACAAGAATGGAATGCGTTTAATGCACACGATACTAAGATGAAACCAATATATAAACAACTACATGCCCATGTAAAAAAAAAAAAAAAGCACAAGTATATGACTTTTTTTTTCCCTCCCCCAAAATGTTTGAAATAAATACAGAATGTCTCAAAGGTTGTCATACATACATACGCGGGAAATTGTAGCTAAATATATCATTGTTTACATAATATTCATTACAAAATTTTACAAATATTTACAAAATATCACTCTATATGTTGACA
>NW_003852729.1:47112-47885 GCF_000181295.1 Otolemur garnettii
TCCTGGAACATTTTGGTGTTAGCAAGATCAAAATGTAAACATGAGCATTTGGAAAGATATGTAAGGCAAGTACAGGCCTACAGCAGAATTAAAGAAAACTTCCCATTGATGGAGTCGAGGAAGCCACATTAAGCTGTTTCTAACAAATGAGGGCAGTTAACGCCCAAATCTCTAGGCTGACCATCCAAGAAGTTGTTAAAAATTCACACAGGGATTTGGGGTGACAAGTTTCCAAGCATTAAGTGGTTGGCTTGAGGAATTTAAACTCAAGAGATAAGTTTACATTTTTAAAGAATAAACTCATGAGATCTCCTAAAAACTTTGGTGTAGTAAATCCAAAGAAGTTCCAGCAGAAGTTGTGGAAGAGTCCATTAAAAAGTTCCTGGACTCACCAGAGGCTTCAAAGATGGTGACACCTTTAATGCTAATGAGAGTCAGCTCTTTCTCAAGGTGATGCCAACTGGAGAGAAACTAAAGCCCTTGGTGACTGCAGAATTGACAAAGCCATGTACATTCAAGAACCTATAGCCCAAATGCCATTCCTTAACTAAAGGAACCCAACCTTCTTAGAGAAATGGATGATTTTTCGAACAGGGGCAGGGAAAATAGGAGATAAGCCTACACATCATCTATGACCAAAAGTCAAGGAAGTAGTCAAAAATAAAAAGAAAGGGAAAGGAAAAGAGGGGGCCAAGTGCCAAACTGAAATAGCATCCAGTAGCTAAACTTGGAATGATTTGAGCCACCATCAAATTTATCATTTCCATGGTGCT
>NW_003852729.1:53224-54437 GCF_000181295.1 Otolemur garnettii
CAAGTGTAAGAGAAAAATGAGGTCAAGAACAGGTAATAGCTGCCCCATGGCAGATGTTACATCGATTTAGGTGAGATTAAGAACTAAGGTGAAGGCCTTTACTTTGGTTGAATTTTCATTTCAAATATGTAACATTACTTATGTTCTTTTAATGCACTAAGTATGACTTGTAAAGACAAATAATCCACATGAGTGATTACAACTGAATAAAACCACTACACTACTAGTAAAATATGTATTGAAAAACTTCCACAAGACAGTGTATGTGCATCCATACATACAGGCAATTTTACCAATAACAATCATCAACTGATATTTGGTTGAGTTGTTGTTGTTTTCAATTCACTAAAGCTGTAATTATGATAGAATCTAGGCATTGTATTTAACGTTGGATCTAATATCATAATTTTATTTATTGAAAAGAGATAAGAGGACAGGACTTATTTGATTTCTGGTTGGAGTTAGGGAGATGCACATGTGAGATTTACTATTTCAGTATCACTTTTAGTCTTTTGGCCAGTATGGCTTCTGAGCAAAAGGAGCACAGGGTTTTTGGTAGAGATCTTTGGTAAAAAGTAATTAAGGAATACAGAGCCAAGTGGCAGTCTAGAGATCTTGCTAAATGGATGTTTTCCTGGGCAGGTATATAGCCTGTGGCTAATTATTGTAGTAGCCTCGGCTTAGAGCTTCACAGTGAAATAATTCCTCCTTTTTCTACAGGAGAGGATCATTATAGCATTAACTTTGTCTACACATTTTACTTATGCAAAAATACATGTTGTTTTAGGTGCAGGTTGCTCAGATAGGACAAAAGGACAACTCCCAGGAGGCAGAGTGTTACACCATTGATGACTAGACAAGAAGTTTCTTGACTGTAGCTCAGCTGGGATGTTTGCAGTCCTGACAGCATAGGATAAATAATTAAGGGAAGTATAAAATGGATACAAAATTTGCTTCACCTAATGTATCCATCAGTCAATAAGTGAACTGACTTATTCAGTTCACTGAATAAGTGAACACAAACCTAATTGCATGCAGAATGGGCAAAATCATTAACACAACATTAGATGTCAAAGAAGATAGTGAAAACATCACAAGTTCCACACTATACAAATCTCTGTCGTTATATTTTAGTGAATATTATTTTTTTCTATATAGTACATTAGTTTGTATTTATCTTCATGAATTATTATACTAAAATATCTATGTGGGT
>NW_003852729.1:55279-56660 GCF_000181295.1 Otolemur garnettii
TTTGGTAGGAGACTGAAATGACCATAGCGTACAGCTAAGTGGTGCTCTCAGTTTGCCTACCAGGAGAAGCATTCCCCTTTTGGCAGGACATCTAGAAAGATATTTCCCAAGTTATGGGTATGAGGGTTGTAGCTCCCAAGTGGGTCCCCAGAAAGATAATGGGTGACTAATTCTATTCCTGCTTCCACTCCATCAGTTCTCAAACCCATGATCAAGACTTAAACTTACGAGTGGCAGAGATTAATAACAAATTGAATTTTGAGGGTTAACATCCATCTTCACCAAGGTCAGGAGGCTAATGAAGATGATGGGATCTTAAGACTCAGAGCTTAGATGACACTTCAGAGTTAACCCAAATTGATGAAAGAAGCAATTTCTTTGCATCTGTACATCAAACAATACTGTCGTCCACTATTCCCCAAAGCTGAGAGATGGATTTATCAACTCTTAGGGTGAACATCACAGCACCCCCTACAGTGGTGATATGTAATTGTAACGGTATCTTACATTTACATATTGACTTATGAATTTCAACAACTTATCAACAATTTTAATTGTATAGGTTAGATTATCTACGTGATTATTGTTTGTAAGTTTTTTCTATTAGATATATAAAAATTATATACAAAAGTCCTAAACTATGATTATGGGTTTGGTTGCTTTATTCCTTCATTCTGGTTGAATTGGGCTTTGTATAATTTTAAGCTATGCTGTTTTGAGTGCCTACAGTTTTAGAATACTTACTGTTATTTTTCAATTAATAGTTTTAAAGAATATATTCATGTATATGATTACACTTCTGTATATGATTTTGAATATTATTTTACAATGCAGAGCTGTAATGCATATGCATTGGGAAATGAAGCTGGACAAACTTTATATTGATTTGAACAGAGAGACATAATTCTGGAAATATAAATGTAAATTTTGTATCTAGGTCAAGCAATTCAAACACTAAGTAGAACAGTGATGAAAAACGTAGCCGGACAAAATACAATTGCACCAGTTAAATTTCAGTGATGTAAAAACTACCCACTCTTCTTGCCCCCGAAAGAGTTCTCACTTTTGCTTTCTTCCAACAGCCAAGCTTCTTAAATTGCCACCAGTTTTTGAATCACCATCTTCTTAAAACTATCATACTGTATTACCCAGTTGAAATGTTTCCTCTTTCTCCTATTATAGATATTATGAAATATTTTCTCTACTCAATATTTTTATGGTTATTCTCTTAACAAGTGGAGTAAAACCCTGGGTGTTGATGAGGTTAGAATTCCAATTAGCTTTTTTGTGGAAATTAATATCAAGTTAATTTCAATGATCGCTTCACCTCAAATATTTTTAAAATTTTAACACATAGGTACATCCTGAGTTTTCTCTTCTG
>NW_003852729.1:56929-60109 GCF_000181295.1 Otolemur garnettii
CAGGATTTCTCTAATAGCCAACTTTTATTTTGGAACTCTGTTATATTTGTCACGATTTCTGAGAGCTATGCTGGGCTCTGAAGTCTGCCATGATCTATTCCTCTTTTCCTCTCTTTCCTCATGGCAGTCAGAATTGAATCGTGTTCGAGGGCTTGCCCTGCATATTTCTACTTTGCTTTCATTTTCTACTTGACAGGCACTCCCAACAAGACATCTGCACTTCTGATTTGGTCTTGGCACCTGTTTGCTGGAGGAAACTGGCACATGCCAAATTTATATCTGAGAAAGAAACTGAGGCACAATACATTTTTAAGAATAATTTATTTGAGCAAACAGCAATTCATGAATTGGGCAGCTCCAACCTGGAATTAGTTCAGGGTCCCTGCCCAGGCAGGGCAAGGGAAAGGCTTTTATAGGATGAACAAAGAAATGATGCAAAAAACAAACAAACAAACAAAATAAAAGATTGTTTACAATTATGCAGTTTCCTAACTTGGCCTACCTTCTGGAAAGTTGGTGTATCATAAACCGTTTGTCTTAGTCTATTTTCTGTTAATTGTTACAGAATACCCAAGACAAGGTCATTTTCTTTGTCATTTTAAATGGCTATGTATTACTCAGCCTATTGTCCTTATTTTATAACACTACAAAAATTTCATTAAATTAAAACAGTTGAAAATAGCATATATCACATTTGATGAGGCTGAGTATATTAAAATACATGGTATGAGGCCAGGGGTGGTGGCTCACATCGGTAATCCTAGCACTCTGGGAGACCAAGGCAAGTTGATTGCTTGAGCTCAAAAGTTCGAGACCAGCCTAAGCAAAAGAAAGACCCTGTCTCTACTAAAAACCAAGGCAAGAGGATCACTTGAGCCCAAGAGTTGGTGGTTGCTATGAGCTATGACACCACAGTACTCTACCCAAGGTGACAGCTTGAGACTCTATCTCAAAATAAATAAATAAATAAAAATTTAAAAATACACATGGTATGTACTGTGCAAATATACATAAGTTCCTTATATTTAAATGATACACTATGAATATTGTAAAGGTGACATTAGAACAAAAAGTATGTGTAGAGGCTAAAGTCCTTGCTCCCTCAGAGGCCAATAGTCAATAAATATTTGCTCAGTAGTTCAATAAAAAATCTTCCATATTGATAGAAATATAAGGGTGCATGAGGTGATATAGGTTCATAAATAGGAAATGATCTGGGAATGTGTTAGTGGGACTTGAAGCAAATGATTAACACCTACTCAGTGCATTTACCCTTTGCTGAGGGATTTGAAGGGACCAGCAAGCATTCTGCAAGGAGAAACGTGAGTGTGGCCCCCCTCCAACGTTCCTCACTGGCTTTTAGTGAAATCTCAGGCATGAGAAAACACAGCACAGTGGCAAGCTTCAAAGAGAGAGTAAAGGTTAAAAAATAGGTAGTTTATCATTAGCTGCATGACTGAACTCCCATTTCATTCTGTCTATTGTACTTCTGCCTTGCCTTAATTTTATCACTGCTTCTCTATGACTTCGGGTGGGAACTGTATGCTGTGTCTAGTGGGTATTGTCTTTAGTGCCCAGGGTCAGCAGGGGTGCTTGGCTTTTGTCCATATTACTCTGTCCCTAGTACCCAGAACTTTCAATCCTATGCTCTGTCCTACATGAATGTCTATGTCTTACAGAAATAACAAATTCATATTCTGAATCATAACATTTTAAAAAGAGTTTTCTTATTATTATTTTTCACCATAGTTGTCCTAGGGCAACAAAGAGATTTTATTTAGTAAGAACAAAGAGAAAATTTTGAGTACTTTTAAAGAGAGGTGGAAGTGGGTCTCTTTCATGAAGGAGAAAAGGTGAAAGAACTATTTTTCACCATAAATTAATAAATTAAATCACAGGAGTAGGTTCAGAATGTGTTACTAACTTACCTATCATATTTATTTGACTGGTCAATTGTAACTTACATTAATAGAGATAATTTGTAAATATTATGCACAGTTTTATGTCTAACATAATAAAATATGAATAAATAAATATTAATTAGTCAAAGGCCTATAAGTAACACTGGAGTGCCATAATTCTGATCTTTTAACATAACTATTTTTATCCTATTTTCTCACTAAAAGATAATATTAATTAATACATCCTAATTTAGAAGAGCCAGAAAATGTACATGGTTGTTTCACTATTTTTAATAAGTGTTAGCTTTCATCTTTGGAGACACCTCAAAGAAAATATTTTAGATAAAATATTCTTTCCATGCAAAGAGAAATATAATCTAATTGTTTCACTGACAAACTTCCAATTCTGGAAAAGAGTGTATTCAAACAAAACAAGAACCTCTTTCGGGGTTTTGAATGACATAAAAATAAAAGGAACAAACTATAGAAATGCCCGTTTTATCTGTTAGTGTTCTTCAATGGAACTGATTTCAGCAGTTTTGATTGTTTTCCCATATGTGAAGAAAGAATACTCCAGAGAAAAGAAAAGATTTCTAGCACCAAGTACACAGCGTGAGTCCATTTAACTGACTCCAGGATGCTGCTATGTCTCTGCTGGACTAAAACTTCAAACCCATTAAACAGAGTGGGAGCACTATCACTTCTGAAGCCAAAAGTTCAGCGTGGGCTGGTTGTGAGATGCTCCCCACCTCTGGCTGTCTTTAACAACCCAGATACAGTTGTTGTCTCCTGGGCACAGTGGTCACTAACTGCTGTGATTCCCTGCCTGTGGCCAGTCAGATAAGAACATATTTGCTCCATTAATTGGTGAATGAGCAATGGGAAAAAGTACTGCTTTGAAATACAAAGTGTTACGTTTTTATTTTGAAGTCAAGAAAGATTATGTTGAGGAAGTTCTGTATGATAATGTGACCTTTCAACTCTTGCTTTTCCCTGCTGATTGTAGATAGCTCTGGAGGTGGGATGAAACAAATTAGTCACATTTTGTGACACTAACATTTTCTTCCCCTGCCATGTACTGAAGAAGCAACTAGGGAATGCCACATGAAGGGCCCTTCAGAAGAGTATTTCTGTTATAATTTACCATCAGATTTTCTCTCAATGAGCTGCACTATTAATGCATTAAAAAATAAAGTTGCATTTTACATATACATGAACCATAGACATTCAACAATACTTTCAAGTTATTTTCTTTTCTTTTTTTTTTTTTTTTTTTTTT
>NW_003852729.1:60337-76007 GCF_000181295.1 Otolemur garnettii
GCCTTAGCCGCTTGAGCCATAGGCCCCGAGCCACTTTCAAGTTATTTTCAAGTCTGACCATAAATAATTCTCCAAAAATTTATTATTCCTTAATTGTGATAACCTGATAATACTTAGTTACTTGACCACAAGAGGAATTAACACCGCTACACAGTAGTATCTTTGTCAACCAAGATATTAAACACATATGTATGTGAGATTTAGAGAAAGTGCTGATGATGAATTAGAGGGCCACAAAAAACGTCAGGGGAACTTTGTAAATATTGATAAAGTTTCATGTTAAACATTTGAACTCATGTGTGTACTTTTCATACTCTTCTGAAAAAAACCTTTAATGTTGTTAGAATATTAAAGGTTAGAGAAAACTATACAACGATAGACTTTGCAAGATGAAGACAATAATTGACTATTAATATTGACCAATTTAAGAGGACCAAAAACAGCTATGTGAAGAATATCTAGAACTCTAGAACTTTTGTAGCTAGAGGGACCAAGGAAGCACAAAATAATAATGTGATTTTAAACGTTTGGAAAAGGGTAGGGTTCAGGCTGTATGCTGAGCAACTAGGATCCTTCCTCATCTTTCTTATGTGGTAATAAAAAAGGATGTGTCGTCATGAGAAACTGAACCAGCACGGCCCCACTTCAGTTTACGGCATAGTGGGGAAAATGGGCAGCGCTGCGTGTTGCTTCATGAAAACCTCACGCATAACTCGCCGTGCCACTTCAAGCTGGCATTGTGGCCGACAAGCTTACACAAGCATTTTCACACTTGCACCCATGCACATATTCAAACATGGGAATATATTGGCATCATACTCACCCACCTCTTCAGAGAATCTGAATTGCCACGGAAAGAAATAATTGTTTCCAGTTGGGAATTCCCTTTACAACAAAAGCATTTTGATTCCCTGTCACTTTGCTGAATCCCACCACTTTGTTATTCCTAATATCAAAAATTTCCAACTTCCTTTTGAGGAATTTCCTTAAATGTATACTGAGAACAGAGGATCACTGAAGGCTACAATAATGACTAAAGAATAAAGACAGAGATGAAAATAAATGCAACAGAAATCTGGCCGAAATACAGATGATTTAGAAAACAGACAAAAAAATCATTACCAATCAAATCAATATTCCAGAAATATGAAAGAACGTGCATACATGAGAGAAGAACATAAACCTATTTTTTATTAACAATAACATTGCTAATAAGCCAGTTGGAAAATCAAAACAGGAATAAAAATGAGGATCTCAGTGATGTCGAGAATATTTCTTTCTTCTAGAAAGTAGAGGAAAATGTCAAGACATGAAGAATAGCATAGGGGAAAAAAAAAAGAAGAAAATTGGAGGATTTATTCAGAAAGTTTCAAAAATAGAGAATGAAAAATTTAAAAGAGAGGAAATGGTCAGATAAATCATTTAAAGTATTTTTTTGCCAGTGAAGACATGAGTTTCAAAACTAAATTGGCACACCAAGTTTCTCGCATATTGAAAGAAAATAGACAGAAAATACAGCATGTGATGGTATGCTGCCCAGATCAACACTCCCTTCAAGATGGAATTGGACATTTCCCTCAGTCACTGTGAACCTTGACAGCTGACGACTCCTAGGATTCCAATTTCTGACCATTGCCTGTAGCCAAAGAGAGCCATATACCGAAGTATACAGCATACAGCATCCCCAACCCACCCTGCTCCCTGGAAGCAGCTTTCATTTAATGATGATCAAATTAGGGATTATAAAGAATTCTTCTTGTCACAACTGGAGACAACTTTGCAGGCCCAGTTGCCTTAAAGGCAATGTTCTTCTTTTCTTTCTCTTTTTTGAAGCATTTCTCAATATGCTGCATGCAAACAAATCTTGCCCTTGGAGTCTGCTTCCCAGAGACGATGTCTTGTTACTGTCATAATCCAGTTTAAGTAACAGATGCTAGAGATCCTGGCATCTCTGTGGCCAAATATATGACTTCAATAATTAGAGTAAGATTAAAAACAATTTAAATATTCCTTGGGAAGTCCTGGTGGATTGACTTTCAAGCTAGACATTTATACCAGTTTATGCATCAATTCAGTAGGAGAGTAGAGTAAAAATATTTTCAAATCAAGATTCAAAAATGTACTGTTCGTACATTGATACCAGGAACTTATTTGTATGCAAACACAGACATACTCATACTCATACATAAACAATAACAGAAGGGAAGACAGAGACTCAACATAGCAAAGACTCTACCATAGAATATTGAAAATATAATTTCCACATTCATTTATTTTTCCACTAATGGCAAATGCTGAAGTTTTAAGGGTCTAACATTAAGCAGAAGAAAACAAAAACAAAACAAAAGGTTTCAGAAATCTTGTTTATTGTGAGAAGGAACAGACAATATTAAAAATAGGAAAATACTTTAGATCCAGTTGTAACAAGAAATATGATCCTTGGTATATATGTATATATGAAGAATATTTAATTGCAGTCACAAAGATGTGGAATCAACCTATAACTTTTGAAGTTTAAGTGAATTATGGCAGCTGTGTATAGTATGATGTTTGTTCAAAGAAATGGCATTAATCAAATGAATGCTAGTGTCACCATGTATCAGGTACGAATAGAATAGTCTTTTTCTTTTAAAAATTAGTATACTTTTTTTGGCACCCTCTGTATATATGCCATGGAGTATTACTGAACCATAAAAATGTAATATCTTCTGCAGCATCTTGAGAGATCATTATCCAAAGTGAAGTATCTCAGGAATGAAAAAATCAAACACCTCATGTACTCACTAATAACTGGGGGTTGAATGATGGATACACATGGGCACAAAGAGATGTAAAGTTTGTAAGAAATCAAGCATGGGGGAGATGTGGAGGAGGAGAGGGAGGGGCTAAAAACCTTTCTACCAGGTATAATAAGCACTATTTGTGTCATGGGCACACTCAAAGCCCCATCTTAAGCATTATAAAAGATATATATGTGACATATACATGTTTACCCCCTTAATAGTTTAAAATAAAGAAAATACTAATATCTAAAATAAAAAAATTCCCAATCTCTGCAGTAAAAATACAAAGATCAAAATTAAAAGTAGGCAAAAGAAATAGACACTTCACCAGAGTGGGTATATAGATAGCAAATGAGCTATCTATATAGGAAGTTCATTAGCCATAAGAGAGATGTAAATTAAGATTATAGCGAGATATTGCCCATATCTTTTAGCATGGCTAAAATCAAAATATAGACCGCACTAAATTATGGCAAGATTTGGAGCAACTGAATTTCTCATGTATTGCTGTCAGGAATGTGGAAAGGTGTGACTACTCTTGAATACAGTTTCCCATTTTCTTATGGGTTCAACATATAATTAAAATTACCATATAATACAGCAATCCCACTCCTGATTATTTACCCAAAGAAATCGTAAATTTATGTTCATCAAATCCTGTACACAAGTGTTTAAAACAGTTCTTCATAATCCGCCCAAACAGGAAAAAACTAGACATTCTTCAGCAGGCAAAGCGATGAACACACCTAATAGTTCATTCAGGGCAACGCTATACAGCACATAAAAAGAATGCACTGTTGCCACACACTAGAACTTGAGTGCATCATAGAGATGTAGATCCAAAACCGCTACAATTTATATGATTCTAGACATATGACATTGACTACATGCTCCAAGAAATAAAACCAGGGCCATGGAGAAAGATCAGCGGTTGTTACTGGAATTAGGGGTGTAGAAGAACGTTGCTCCAAGGGCATGACAATGAGGCCAGGGGAGGTTTTATCTTGTGTAATGGAGCTGTTCTGTATTCTGATTGTGTCAGTGGTTAAACAAATCTATTTATGTGTTAAAAGGAATAGAACTGTACACCAAAAACTCCAATTTTATTGATATGATATAAACAATTAAAATAAAATTTCTTTCATCTTAACTAAGGAGAAAATAAAAATTAAAAGAAATGGAACGGGATGAGGGAAATAGAAATCAAATAGTAACATGGCAGGTTGAATCTAGACTACTAATATCATGTTATAAGGTAATTAAGTATTGTCATTTTTTGAATAGATAATCCAATTATATGTATCTTACAAAGGTGGCCCTTAAGTAAAAGAAAGCTGAAAAGTTTAAGGTGGCCATGCCCGTAACTCAGTGGGTAGGGTGCTGGCCATGTGCATCGAGCTGGCGGGTTCAAACCCGGCCCGGGCCAGCTAAAATAATGACAGCTGCAACAACAACAAAAAATAGCCAGGCATTGTGGCCGCCACCTGTAGTCCCAGCTACTTGGAAGGCTGAGGCAAGAACATCACTTAAGCCCAGGAGTATGAGGTTGCTGTGAGCTGTGACATCACAGCACTCTACCCAGGGTGACAGCTTGAGACTCTGTTTCAAAAAAAAAAAAAAAAAAGTATAAGGTAAACATGAAAAATTGCATAAAAATAAAGCTGGAGTATCGTCTTAAATATCATCTCTGTTAGACTCAAAGACAACTCTAGAAATGGAGGAGATTTCATAATGATGGATGAGTAAGACAACTAGAAAATATAATCTGCATGCAACTGATAACTTTGAGTCACAGAAAGCAAAACTCAACAAAATTAAAAGTAGAAATATATACATTTATGACTATATTGGAAAAAATTTAAGTACCTCTGTCAATCATTCAGGAAGTGACAAAATGATAAATGGGAATATAGACATGAATGACACAAGTAATGACAGACATCCAGTCAAAACTACGTCAAATGAAAAAATGCATATTGTTTTCAAGACCTAGATGCTTTACAAATGTGATCAAGACATAGGATGGAGATTTGAAAATCTTTGCCAATTACAAAGTATGGACTATTGTCCATCGACAGTGGAATTAAGCTATCAATTATTTTAAAAAACATAAAAATTCTCAAATGATTTCAATGAAACATATAATTCAAAGTATTAGAAACAAAAAAAATCACAGTGGGAAAGACATAATATTTTGAACTGAATAATAAAAAAATGCAGTATTTTAAAATTTTTTTGGTCCATCATTAGAGGAAAATTTATTGCCTTGACTGGCTAACAGAAAAAAAAAAAAAAAACAGGCCGACAATCGTTGCCATAAATACATATCTTAGTATGATACAAAAAGGAAGTTAAACAGAACAAGTGTTAGGAAAATGTTTATAACCACCTTACTATATTCCTCATAACCATTAACAGAAATGAAGACTCCCTGCCCACCAGAGGCCTCCCCAATAAATTGTGGTATATTCCTGCAATGGATTATAGAGAGAAATGAGAATTAATATATTGATGCTACAGGACATGGGATGAATCATACAAACGTAATGTTGATTGAAACACAGAAATATATTCAAATTGCTCTAACTGAAGTTACATAATGTTAAAAATAGCCAGAGTGAATGTGTGATAACAGAAGCCAGTGTCTTAATTAGCTCTTCAGGCTGAGTAGCTGAAATTGGGCTTCTGTTTTGTTGGAAAAGTTATAATCCTCAATTTGTATTCTGTTCATGTGGAATATTTATGAAGTTGTACAAGTATAGTTTATTTGTGCAAACTTTTGTATATGTTATACCCCAATCCATCATATATAATTTCAAATTGCACATTAACTTTATGGATACCTTGTATAATATGGTTCAATAAAAATGTTTAGAGAAAAACAAATTAATGATTGTTTTAAACAAATTAATAATATGTTTTATTAATGAATGCTTCTCTTTAAAGGTAGACTTCGTAGTCTACTCCAGATGAATTTTGTGTATGTCAAATTCTATATTTTAAGGCAGATGCTATCAAACAGACTTTCTAAATATGAGGAAAATCTCTCCAGCTCCTAGATGGCTATATGACAGAAAACAGAAACTTATTTGTGTTAAGCAGGCTACTCATGCAGTTGTATAATAAAATGATGACTATAGAAATTACTTGATTACCTTGGGATCAAATTACTGATTATACCAATTTGGTCTATTTCCAATGAGGTTGAAAGCCTCTAATTAAATTGAGTAAGTAACTCTGGTAATGTGGAAAAGACTCTTAAACTTTCGGAGATTCAGATTATCTTTCTGCATTTAAAGAGCTAGTGTAGTTTGGGGGGGCAGGAAAGCACTTAACAATTCTCTAACTTTCTACACAAAAAAATGCATAAAATATTTCTTTATATGGGTAAACACTTTTTCAAGAGACACCTGACAGTCTACGGCAGCAGGGTTTCTGCTGCTTTCACAGCCCTTGCAGGTCAAGTACAGGAAGCATGCTGTTTGCATCGGGTTATTTGCTCACAGGGAGGGGTGGTTTCCAGTTGATGTGTGTGATTGCTTTTCTGTGAACAATTTAAACCCGGGAATTTTGTAGCTTTTAAATAGCAACCTAAGGTAGATTATGTCTTCTGCAGTACCTGCCAATTTCAGTCTTTTTGATAGGAGGAGAGGTAAGAGATAGGGTTGAGACCTGGGGGACATCATTAAAGTGGTATAAAGAGAGCTGGGGCAAAGACAGGAGAGTTAAAAATAGATATCACAGGGAAAATACTCTCGTTATGCATCAGCTGTTTCTGGAGTGGGTAAGTATGTTTTCAACTTCAAATCCTGTGTTCAATCAAATACTCTTCCCAGAGCTCTGTTTCCTGCTGATGATATTCTCGTTCCACACTCTTGTTCCTGCCGAGTGAGTTTTGCATTTTTATAAGGTCTGATTATGAAATGAGTGACCTTACCTCCAGTGCTACCAAGGGAGACTTGCTAATGGATTGAGCCTGAATTAGAGTAATAGTAGGATAAATAGGTTCACTCGACCATGTGTTTATACCGTTCCTCATTTCATATCTTATTGATAAGATTGTGTTAAATTGTCAAGTTTCACAGTGAATTATTTGGTTTTCAAGAGCCTCTGGTTCTAAATGTTAATGCCAAAAATGTTGGAGCTCTACTGTTTATCTGACCAGTTGGAAATATGTTTAAAAACATGAGAAATTTCAGAAAACGTAAAATTGCTTTTTTTCCCAGTAGTGCTCAGATGAAATGATTTGACATTTTTGAAGAATCTCTAAAATGTGCCCCCCCCCCCATATTTCTAGGAAACACAACTGATGATACAGTGCTGAAATGCTGACTGTAAAATAATTTACAGATTGAAGAAAACATACAGTTAAAATGAAGGCATGTGCCATTGACAAGGTGGGATTTATGCCTCGTAATGGCTACAACTTGGATTGATGTTTGCAGTGAGTGGTCTTGTTAGTACAAATTTTCTATTATTTCTTTTTATATTTTTTCCAGCAGGGTAATGTTTTTCACAGATATTCATTTCAACTGAAAGATTGAGAAACTTCAGAGTTCTGCTAGGTTACTGCCAAGAAAAACATGAAAAATGGGAAGAATAGCCTTCTGCCCTTTTTCATGGTTCAGCAGATGAAATCTCGTATGTGGCTGACTTCATGTCTTCCTAAATTTCTATCATTGAAACCTTAATAAACACTTTCTTAAAACGTAATAGTATTTCATTCTCCCTTTAAGATATAGCGTACACCCCTTACCATATTAGGAGACTTTCATGATTTGTCTCTTTCTATATTTTATTTTTATCTAAAGTCACCTGCTACAAAGTCTATCATCTGGATCACATTGTAGAAGAGTCCACAGGTTCTTGTTTCTTCATGCCCTTGAAAATTGTATATATACCATGGAATACTACTCCACCCTAAAAAAGATGGAGACTTTACATGTTTAGTATTAACTTTGATGGAGTTGAAGAACATTCTCCTGAATAAAGTATCACAAGAATGGAAATGCAGGTATCCAATGGTCAATACTAATATGAAACCAGTAGAGAGATGAGCAACTATACACCCACAAGAGAAAAAATTCAAGTGGAGGGAGAGGGGAGGAGGGGAGAAGGAAGAAGGGGGATTGGTAAGCTCTCACCTAATGGATGCAATGTAACGGTACATGGCACCCTCCATGCATGAAGGACTCAACTATAACTTGGGCTTTACCTAACAAGGGCAAACAATGTAACCTAAATGTTTGTGTCCTCATATCAATCTGAAATTTTAAAAAAGAAAATAGCTTAATTTCACGTTTTCAACTTATCAAAGTTCCCTAAAAACTTCCTGAAAACTTGACTCACATATATTGTCCCATGGAAACAAAGCCCAGATACTTTATTTAATATTCTATACACTACCCCTTGCATTGTTCTCCTTTGTTTCCAGTCTGTCATTCATGTCTTCAATGCCTTGTCCTGCTAGTTTTGTCATGAATCAATTGTGCGTACATGTCAGGAAATATTTCTCAAATATCTTTATTGTCCTATTGGCATATTTACCTGAAACTTGACTACTACTATATCTTTATAACTTTTATTTGGTAGGATACATTTTCAGACTTCGTTGTCATTCATGATTTTCATGGCTCTTCTTGAATGGAAAGTGTTAAGACTTTCGTATATGTCAGATTTCATTGAGAATACATCGACTAGGTCAATTGAGAAAGATTTATGTCTTTGTAGGATTGTATCTTTTCAATCATTAATATATCTGCTTAGGAAATCTTTATTATTCTTCTTAACGAAGGAATTGGATTGGTGGCATATGTTGATAGGTTGTATTGTTTACTATAGAGGCCTTATACATTTCTTCTTAGCTGTGTTTTATAAATTGGATTTTTTTCTAACTATTTTTGGATTTAAAGCTTCTCTTTTACTGTGATAGCTATCTCACTTTCATTTCTGTTAGTGTGGGTATAACTTTTCAATCACTTACCAATAAAATTTCCAGTATTCTTATATGTAAAATGTACTTATTAGAAGTAGAAAATTTTAATATGGAATGAAAGCCTTTGTCTTTTAACTAAGTACTTAAAACTGACACCTGACTTGTATACATGCAAATTTACTATTTTGGTATATTATTTTTATTTTTTGATGTACTACATACTTTCTTTTATTACTTATCTTATTTTGATTGCGTTATTTTTCATCTTATTTTTTAGTTACTTTTTAATTTTTGAAAATTTCTTTCAGTATAAAACTAAAGGTTGAAACCAGTTGATTTATTATTTAATTATTCTACCCATCCTCCATAGTATTTTTAACAGCTATTAAATGAATGATTTCCTTACTGAAATATAACATAAGTTAGGGCTTTTCTCACTTCTCAGAAATATCAAATGTTTTAATGTTTTTTACCTCCTTTAAATTTAGGTACTTTGTTTTTCATATTTTGTCTATGTGAGTTTTAATCCAAAATATACTATTGTTCTAGTTATGATGGGTTTTTTTGTCTTTTTTATGATTGATTTTCATTGGGATATATGGACATATTAATGCTTCCTCTGGCTCTATGTGGTATAATTTCTTTGAGTGAAAAAAAAATTCTTTCTTATTTCCTTTAGTATGAAACTATAGAAAGAAATTTACCATTATTATGTGTGTGAATATGACTTTCTTTTGATTTCTTCTTTTTTTTGAATAGTAATTTGTCAACATATTGCATTATAAGTTTTGGTTATTTTCACTTGCATGGTGACATTTTCATTGACTTGCCTCTGGCTTCCATTGTTTGTTCTGAGAGAGCAGATCACAAATTGTTCTTATCCTTTGCCCTATTATACCAGCACTACTGTGAATGCAATATGTGTTTTACATTTGGCTAATCACAACATTTTATTTTTTCTTTCTTTTTTTTTTGTGGTTATAATTTGACATAGCTAAGTGTTATTTTTTCCATTAATTTATCTTTTTCAGATTAATAGTAATTCTTGACTCTTGACATCTTTAGCATGTTTATCTTAGTTTCTAGATACCAGATATTTTTGTTATATTTTATATTTACCCCATTGTTTCTCAACTTTCATTATAGTAATGCTATTACAGGCATGTTAGATTTAACTGTGGTGCCAGCCCTTTCAAACATAAGGCTTCACTGTGGATATTTACCTAACCTGTCTTCTAGGTCATCAATTATCTCTTCAACTATGCTTTACTTCTTGTTGTATTCATTTTTATTCTTTTCTTCATTATATCCATTATATTTTTATAAGTCCCCCAATTTCTCTGATTCTTCATTGTAATCATCATCATTTCAAAAATACTCCTCTGACAGTTAATTCCTTAAACCTATCAATTGGAAATTTAATTATTTAAAAAATCATAGCTAATATCTGCATTATTTGATTTTTTTATGATTGTACCTGCCAGTACTCAATTCTACTTATTTTTAACAAGTTCCAGAAATGCCATATAATGCTTTATAGCAATACTTTAAAATTCTAAATAATGCTCTCTCCTTCAAACAAAAATTTACTTTTGCTTTGGGCAGGGAACGAGGTTCCATTTGGTTTAATTTAAACCAATAAATGATTCAGATTTAAGCTGAGCTTTTTACAGTTCACGTTAGTACCAGGGCTTTACCCTTTCAAGGTCATAATTAAAATCATGGATGCTCACCCATTCTTCCCTTGTCTGGAATCCTGTGAACTTTATTTTCATCTCCTCATCTCTGTTAGATTGAAGAACTCAATCTCTATAAAACCGTATTTGAAATATACACAAATAAAATTCAGTAATTTATCAGCCTCTTACTATTGATATAACTCTCCTTGATATGAACTCTATATCCATCAAAATCTTTATGAAAGTATACAAATGTGTGCGTATACACACACACACACTTTTTCATTTTAGTTTATTGTCCCAAGCGGAGTGGAGTTTGAAACGTGCATAAGTCTAACATTGCCAGAAGTGAAATCTTAGTAAATTTTGTTGATGTGTTTCTCTATGTATTCCTATTGGCTAACCTTCATTGAAGTTTTTATTTTTTTATGACCTTGTTTTTTGGAGGAGTATAATAGGTAGTGGTATGGTTTTACAAGCCTCGCGTTTTCACGATGTGAAAATTATACACTTAGAATGCCATGCTTTCTTACTGTATAATCAATTTCAAATGAATTTTTACACTTATTTATTGCTTGCAAATCTCCAGGTATTATGAATTATTAAAATAATTAATAATTAAAAGAGACCCTACAATGGCATTATTATTTCTCTCAATAGACTTTGACCCATCAAAAAAACCAAAAAAAAAAAAACCAAAAAATTTTTTGCTTTGCTTGCTTTTCTGAG
The DNA here is from genome assembly GCF_000181295.1 of Otolemur garnettii. Taxonomy (NCBI): domain Eukaryota; kingdom Metazoa; phylum Chordata; class Mammalia; order Primates; family Galagidae; genus Otolemur; species Otolemur garnettii. The sequence goes on from NW_003852729.1 coordinate 71,464, forward strand.
ATGGTGGTAGAATTCTATAATTCTTTTAAACTAAGGATTCAAATTACTTAATTTCTCTGTATTCTTAAGGGTCTAATTTTCTATTCTTTATAGACAACTGTAATATATTTTAATAGAGCTGTGTTGAGAAAAGTACTATGAGTTCACATAACGTGAACTTGAGTTAGGCTTAATACATGTGGCTTTCACAGGCTGTTTCCTGAAGCATGGTTGCTGTCTCAACTCCATCACCTGGGAAATTAAAATTTAACTGGGAAAACTCATGTATCAAGAGGTTAATTTTTAATTCTCTAAAATAAACTATTACTTCAATAATAAGAAAATATTTTAAGGGCAATCTTTTCAGAAGTTAACTATCATCATCAGATGAAATCTTGGGGGAGGGAAGGAACTGTTATATATATTTATATTTTTTTCCCCTCTTCGAATGTAGTACTTTGGTCTCTTGTGTTTTCCTTCATATTTTGATCTCTTCAGTCCATCACTTGTAAACGGTAGGCATTTCTGAATAGATGCTCTCTCTTTCAGTGCACGTTTTCAATATGTGTAACTTGTTTTCTCCCCATTCATCTTATAACATGTGCTTACCCCCATAGAACACCCAGTGCTTCCTCCTAACAGACCTCTTGATTAAAAGAAAAAAAATTAAAAGCCAACGATTAAGCAATATTTATGCTTATGTATTGCCACTCTCCTTCTTTTATTTATTTTTTGAAACTCTACATGAGCTTAAGTTTGCTTAGGTCCAAAGGGCTGGTTCTAGTGCAACTCACATTTCTTTTTCCTGGGATTAGATGAAAAATAATAGATTCTCTTTCTTGTGCACATCCAAGTAACCTTGATTTCTCTCAATTTTTGAAACGGCAAACCCTGTAAGTATCCCTTTCTGCCTCCACCTTCCCTGCTTCATGAAGCAATGCTTCATTCATCTGAATAAACATGCTCATCACTCAGCCCTAGATGAGATAATGGTATAGTGCAAGTGTCTCCAGAAGTGTTCCAGAAGAACAACTCCAGTATCATTCACTAATTCAATAGCCTACATGTTGCCGCTCTATCTAATTTAAGGCCAAGTTTGATCAAATTGCAAAAATGTCTCCTTACACCCAATATAACCAGCTCCTCCTTGCTCCTTTTTGCCTGAAGGGCCTATAAACACTTTTGTGATTTGTAGTCTTAAATATGACCAATTATAACTGCCTTGTGTGAACTTGCCTCACACGTCACCCTTTCAAAATTTTTTTCTGTAAAATATGATGAAATACTATTTATGTAACTGATGTTAACCAATTTAAATCAAGATTTTAAATTTTTTAAATTCTGGAATTAAGCATGGCTAACCAGCAAGCAACAAGCACTAAGGAAAATCGTGGCAAATGGATAATGCATATTACTACCCAGGTAATAATGCAACTTAAAATAATTTAGGGACACCAAAATTTAATGTTCCATGTATTTATAGCTTTCAAATTTTAGATATTTAAGAATTTAAGTTTTAAAAACAAGAAACTGACTTCCTATTAGTAATTATTGTGTTCTTTATGTTAATGAAATATTAATTACATACTGTAAAAACCATAAGTGAATTTTCTGAATTATTCATTTCTCCATTTTTCTTTTAGTATTAACTGGAATGTGTTACATTCACACAGAGAGATAAAATCTAAGTGGAAATAAATTAAGAGTCATTTTAAATAGGGCAGATTTATGGCCAGTTAAGATGTTTATCATTCTGCCTCAGTTCCTTTCATCTTCATATTGTGATATTACAGAAAGCACAGATTCTAGGTAGAAGTATCAAAGTGCTGGAAACCCAAATGATATTAGTAATTTTTCCTGGGTAATCAGCTTCACATACCCTGCTGACTTCACTCGACTTTAGACTGGCTGGTACACGCTCTACCTTGTCACTGGCATGTGCAGATTGAACGCTTACTTAGCAGAAATAGGCTGTTGCTCCCTGAAAATGTTGGTTTAATTTACACTATAAGGCATAGTCTATTTGATTGAAAGTGCATCATTTAATTTTCCTGTAAGGAGTAGCTTGTGAAAACCTGAATTTTCTGGTACCACATATTTAAATTATTTGAATGATATATGGATTACAGCTTGAGTAGCTGAGAGCTCTCTTGAACTCAATGCAGCCACCCTAATACCACACTGCCCCAGCCAGTCGTCAGGTAAGTCCACTTGATATTAATAGCACAACAATTCTACAAATCTATATTTAATTTCCTGCCTTAGAACCCATCTGGTTGTTAAAAGATGAAATAAGTAATTTTACCTAAATTAAATGACATTTTGACAATCTGTGTTATGATATTTACCTTGAATCCCAGTATGCGTTATAGATTGGAGAGGGTTGATTCACTCTGACAGGGTACAGGGGAGAAGGCAGTGGCGAGAGGATGGCTTGCTCACTCCAGTAAAGGAGGGTCACAAATCAAAGCCCACAGCTAATGCTGCTGGCAGTGTGTTCAGAAACCCTTGATTTACCCAGTTACCTATTTCAGGATTTCTTATATCTTATGCGGTTCATCATATGCATCAAAAATAAAATAAATATCATAGAGTGAGATACATTTGTGAGGAGGAGGATCAAGTGAAGAAAAGACTCTTAAATGTAAAGGACCCATTTAAAAACCACTAAGTGGTTTTTAAAAATTGTTTTTTCTTCAGAGATTAAATGATACTAAAGTTAATTAATGGCTTCAGAGAAAAGATCAAATTCAAACACTCTCAGAAGAATGTAGTTTAAAAAGAAAGCTAAGTGTGTGTATGTATGTGTGTGTGTGTGTGTATATATATATATATATATATTTTTTTTTTTTTTTTTTTTTTTTGAGACAGAGTCTCACTGTTGTCCAGGCCGGAATGTTGTGGCATCAGCCTAGCTCACAGCAACCTCAGACTCCTCAAGCAATCCTCCTGCCTCAGCCTCCCAAGTTGTTGAGACTACAAGTGCCCAACCACAGTGCCCACCTGATTTTTCTATTTTTTATTTAGTTCTCGTTCAGGCTAGTCTTGAACCCCTGAACTCAAGCTTCTGTATCACGTTCCCAGAGTGCTAAGATTACAGGCATGAGCCACAGTATCTCCCTGCTGAGCATAATTATAAAAACATTTGAATGATCAAAGGTGAAATTATGTGCCTCAGGATTTTTTCAAAGCATCTAGTCAGGGGTCCTCAAACTTTTTAAACAGGGGCCAGTTCACTGTCCCTCAGCACCTTGGAGGGCCAGACTGCGGGCCGGGACTAGTTGGTTGCTAAGCAGGACGGGCAGCGGCAGCCAAAACACCCAGCGGGCTGCAAGTGGCCAGCGGGCCGAAGTTTGAGGAGGTCTTGAGTAAGTTGATTTTGGAAAGATTTGTGTGTTTGGCTTTTGTATAATGGAAGGTATCTCATGATAATGTCCAAGAAACTTAGTTCTATACATGTGGAAACATTCCTACCTTGGGTGAGGGATAACAATCAGTTTGGAATGAGGACAGGTCTTTGGCCCTCAATAATTTTGCACGCAAGAAGCAGTCCTGTCCCACCATTACTTGTTAGATGTGCTGCAGGCAAATAATGTGTCCCTTTAACTTTACAAGTTCAGATCCAGAGTGTCCGTGATCAATGTGCTGCAATGGAGGAACTAGAACAAAGGCGTTCCTTGTTCCTTGTCTCCTGGTATTCAGGCCATTGTGTAATCCTACTCCTTGAGAGAGGGCTGGATGTTGTACTTGGTTCTAACAAATAGAATAAGGAAGCAATGATAGCTGTCATTCTTTTTTTTTTTTTTAAGACATAGTCTCACTATGTTGCCCTGGATAAATTTTTGTTGGCATCACAGCTCACAGAAACCTCAAACTCTTGGGCTTAAGCAATTGTCTTGCCTCAGTCTCCCAGGTAGCTGTGACTACAGGCGCTCACCACAGTGCCCGGCTATTTTTTGACAATAGTTGGCGCAAACTAGATTTGAACCTGCCAGCTCCAGTGTATGTAGCTGGTGCTCTAGCCGCTGAGCTACAGGCACCAAGCCAATGGATGTCACTCTTAAAATTATATTTTAAAGACTGAAATCTCTGTCTGAGTTTCTCTCTCTTGCTTTCTCTTGAATTGCTTGCTTTGAAAAAGGTCAATTCACGCCACGCACAGTCCTGTAAAGAAGCTGACATAGTGAAGAATGGAGACCTGATAACGGCCGCATATCTGAGCTTTGAGGGCGATCTAGGCTCCACTTCCTAGTCAAATCTTCAGATGATGCAGAATACAACTCTGGGTTACAGCTTGACCGCAACCTCAGGAAAACATTGATTCAGAGGCACTCAGTTAATCCATCCAAACTCTGTTTCCTGATCTATAGAGATTGGGAGATATTATATATTTCTTATTTTTAGTCATGAAGTTTAGGGGAATTTGTTATTCATCATTAGATAACACATGTGTTTTCGGCTCGGCGCTTATAGCTCAACCGGCTAAGGCGCCAGCCACGTAAACCTAAGGTGGCGGGTTCGAATCCCCAGCCCGGACCCGCCAAACAACAATGACGGCTGCAACC
>NW_003852729.1:76144-85551 GCF_000181295.1 Otolemur garnettii
AAACAAACAAACAAAAAAAACACATGTGTTTTCTAGTTTATATGTATTTTGGTCATTTTATTAATGCAAACTCAGGTAAGCATACGTACAGAGTAGTTTTTGAGTTTTAGTTACCAATATTTATAATTTCTTGTGCCACCAATTCTCATGGGTCAGAACTAAAAGACTCTGCTTCCTTGAAATCTCTAATTGTTATGTTTTACCACCCCACATGTGACATGTGACATAGACAAATTAGTGAAGAATGAATAAATACAACAGCAAAAATGGCTCAATATCTGTTCGAAGAAATAGTTATTGAGCACTTGAAATATGGCCAATGAAAATGAAGTCAAACATATGTATAAGATACACAAAAAATAGTGAAGACTTTCTACTAAAATATTAAAGTGAACTATCTCATTAAGAATGAATATTTTCAAATATACAAATGTATACTTTCAAATATACAAGTGGTCTAGAGATTAAATGCAATCTCTATCACAATTCCAATGTCATTTTCCACAAAAATAAAAAAAAATTCCAAAAATTTATATGGAACCAAAAAAACCTCCAACAAAAAATCTTGATCAAAAAGAAGAAATCTGGATTTAATACTATTCTTATTTTTAAAATACATTATAAAGCTAATGTAATCAAAATAGCATGGTAGGGAATATTTCTTTTTTTCTTCTAATGTGGATATCTGGTTTTCCCAATACCATTTATTGAAAAGCCTGTATTTCTGGATTTTCTATCCAGTTACATTGTTCAAAATGTCTGTTGTTATTGTTATGTTATATCACTGCTTGTTATTTTAATGTATTATATATACTAGTATTAGAGTGATTGAAATGCTACCACTATAGTCTTAATATGTGTATTTTTCTATATGTGTATTAATCTTTGACAGTGATATTTATACTTTCATATACTATTTTCCTATTGTTTCATATCTTTACATTTCAATTTGGGGAAGTCTCCTTATTATATCTGGTAAGATAAGTCTGTTGGTGATGAACTCCCTCAGTTTTTGTTTAGTTGAGAAAGTGCTTATCTTTTCTTCCTCTTCAAAGAACATTTTGAATGAGTAAAGTATTCTTGTTTGTTTTTTCTTTCTTTTTTCTAACTACCACAAATATATATCATACCACTTCCTCCTGAACCATGAGATTTCTGTTGAGAAATTCAATAAAATCTTATGGATTATTTTAAATTTATTATTGAGACCCTCTTGTATGTGACAAGTCACTTTTCTCTTGTTGTTTTCAACATTCTGTCTTTGTCTTTGACTTTTGATAATTTAATTTTGTATCTCAGTGTTGACCTCTTTAGATTCAAAATATTTTGGAATATTTGGGAATTATACATCATTTGTCTTTGACTTTTCATAATTTAATTTTGTATCTCAGTGTTGACCTGAGAATTTTAGGAATTATACATCATTTGTCTTTGACTTTTTGGGAATTTAATATTTTGGAGTTATACATCATTTCTCTTCCTAGATTTAGAAATTTCTCAGCTATCTTTTATTTAAATAAGTTTTCTACCACTTTCTGTTTCTTTTATTCTTTCCCTACTCCCATGGTGCATATACTATTTTGTTTGATAGTGTCCCATTAGTTTCATATGCTTTCTTCACTCTTTAATCCTTTTCCTTTTTGTTTTTCAAATTGGATAATTCCAAATGACCTCCTTGCAAGTTACTGATTCTTTTTTGTGCATTATTAAGTATGTTGTTGAAGCTCCCTATTTAATTTTTTAGTTCAGTCATTGTATTCATCTGCTCAAGAATTTGTTTGGTTATTCTTATAGCTTTTTAATTTATTAAAATTTTCATTTTGCTCATGTATTATTTTCCTGATTTTACTTAGTAATCTGTATACTCTAGTAAGTAAATGAGCATCTTAAGGAGGATTATTTTGAATTCTTACACTTCATGGACCTTCATTCCTTTGAGAAAATCATTATTTTCTTTTGGTGATTTAATGTTTCTCTAATTCTTCATGTAGCCTTCTCTTGGTATTTATACATTCGAAAAATCAAACACTTCTTCTAGTCTTTATAGACTAGTTTCAACAAGTGAAGACATTCTTCTGCCTGGTGTTTGGACTTATGAGATGGCCTCTGCCATCAGAGTCAAGTAGAGATAAAGCCAGATCATGGGTAGGTCATGTGTAGATGACAGGTCTGTTATCAGGCCCATGGTCAGGCATGGCTCTCAGGGAGTCCTCATGTAGGACCTGGTTGGATTTCTGACTTGAGAGGATTACCTCCAGAAGTGTAGTTGAGTAGTTGACTGGAGATAAGTTTTTCTGTACTACAGAATAACAAGATTAGTGAGAGCTCACAGGTCTACTTCAGGGTCTGTAGTTGACACCATGGTCAGAGACCTGTTACCAGGGGCAGTGAGGGACATGATTCCTCCCGGGCACCAGGGCAGATGAAGCTGACATAGTACTGTGGACAAGCAGGGCTAGAGCCAAGTACACAGATGGATGGGCTCCTTTCACTCTGCAACCAGGACCATGGTCAGTTGGCTTGCCACCAGGATATGGGCCTTCTTTCTCAATCTTTCATCTTCAGTCTATGGTTTTCCTGAGTTTCTGCACCTCCTACCTGGATCTCAAGACTCCCACAAAGATACTTTTTACGTGGATAGCTACCAAATCATCATTGGTTTTGTAGAGGAATAAGAACTGGGGATCTCTTATTACACCATCTTGCTGATATTACTTTCTAAAAACTATGTATTATTTTTAATATTTTGAGATCACAATCTAATTTCTTCCAAAACTTGTTCTTTGATTTGAAGAGCTATTGCACTTTATGGAAACAAAATTCTACCCCAGTAAGAAGTAAAGATAGTATTGGGAATTGTATACTCTGTATAAAATGTCACCCTTAAAAAGTGGCCATATTAGAAGCAGCATCTATGACTCACAGGAGTAGGGCACCAGCCCCATATGCCAGCCCCTGCCAAAAACTGCAAAGAAACAACCAACCAAAAAAGTGGCCATATTATGCTAGTACTACATTTTTTTCTCTCTTTCTGACTATCATTCCATAAGATAAATATAGCCCTTTCTGCCACATTTATGTTACTAAAAATTTCTGTGCAACACAAAATTACTTGATAAAACCATGAAATATATTTCAAAAATTATCCTTGGGTACAAGAGTAAAAAATTTGCTAGTGAAATGTTAAAAAAGGAAAATTAACAAAAATATGTAGCAATTTTAGAAATTTTAATTTATTAAGAAACAGAGAAATATAACATTACAATAAGTATGTTCCTACACATACAAGTGTGGTAAAATGATGAGAGGTGGATCATCTGAAATTGCACAGAAACTTTACTTGTTAAGGAACACAGAAATATAACTCTACAATAAGTATGTTCCCACACATACAAGTGTGATAGAATGGTGAGAGAAGGGTTATCTGAAGTTGGACAAAAACTCAACACAATGAAACTTCTTTTGATGGTAAGATATCTGTGGTGTGTACTTGAGAACCCATTATGTGTATTCAAATGCCTCATAGTTCTGCTATGTGCAGTTGCATTAACTTATCGCATTTACACAGATGAAATCACACACAAACTCATTGAATCATTCTCAGATCATTCTCTACTATATTAATTGTCTTGGAAAAAATTATATTTTCAAAGAAGCACTATGACAGTATCTTATTTTTCTGTTGTAGCAATATAGGATGCATAAGAGCATATTTATGCATAAAATCTTCAGATTATTATAGGAACATGAAAAAATCAATCAAAGGAATATTCAGGGATATGAATATGTTGTAGATATGTCCACTGCCCAGTGGCTCCAGTAGCACCTGAAAGGTCTATCATTAGGAAATGATAAAATTAATTTTGTATGGCTCAAATAATCATAAGATAATTCATAATAAAGGCACACATTTATAGAGAATTAAAAAATTAACTGCTATTATTTTTACAGATGGTTTCTTCCATTCATGATTTTAGTTTCTAGGTCATGGATCCAAAACAATTAGCAGTGATAGGCAAGCTAACCAAAAATCTATTTTGTGTGTCTTCCTGATCCATATATTCACTGGACAGACTCACAGCTAGAATGAAAAAAAGTGGGTCTTTAGTGAAGTATGTGTTATAGGTTTTAAAATATAATTTTTTATCTAGTAAAGACTATCAGACTATCTTTCTGATCTCCAACATATGCTTAAATTTCTCATAAAACTAGATAGATGCTGAGAGCTTACAGTTTTCTTTGGGTTATTAGAAATGAGATCATTGATGATTTTGGAGCAGAAATAGCTAAGTTTTAGATAACTGAAAGATCTCTCAGTGAAGAATAAAAATAGGATAATGAGGCCAACAAGGAAAATAACTATTTCCTCCCCATCCGGAACATTTTACAATTTTTAGTGATAAACTGAACAATGACAGCAACTTGGAACTTTAGAATGAATTGGATTATTGACTATTTTTAGCCATTTGGGGAAATATTTCCAGCTAGGATGATACCAATATCATTTTATTATTGTTCTCATTTTGATGTTATTGGCTTGCATTTTATAATGTCACCACATCTGCATTTAATTCTACCAATGCTAAAAAGCAAGTGTTGGCATATTTAAGACACATCCAGGTTTAATATCTGTGTTAATTAGGGGTGATTGATGCGATTTACGGTGCTTGCTTCATGTTATTAATTTCCATGTTGAGGACACAGCAGTCATTGTCATTAGTGCATTGTGCTCTCCCCTTCACTGGGAACCAGCGAATTGATGTTTGTCATGGCCGTATGTAATATCTGCTCCATCTCAGTCTGATGGGTTGTCAAAATAGATCTAGAATGGATAAAACCCAATTGATTATAGCATCAAATAATTTATAGCAAGTATGAGTTATTGACTTTTTAAAATTTTTATAATGTCATTCTATTATAATGTTAAAAGGCACATGAATTGTATTTTTTTTTTCCAAAGAAAGGGTTAATATCTTTGTCTATTGTTTCTGGGATAAAGACATTTAGCTTAGATAAATAGATATCCATATACATGTATTATGTTTTAGTCATAGTATAAATTAATGTTAGATTTGCTAATTCTATTAAATTACTCCATAGCAGGAGTAAAAGGAAGTTATTTTTGTTTTGTTTTACTTTGTTTTTTTTACTTGAGCTACATTATTTTTACTTTTAATTACCTTAAAACTTCCCTCAGTATATGCTAACCAATTAAAAAGGAATTTTTAGTAATGTGTACAACTTTTCTTGTTCATATATTGACTGACATAATAAATGAATGAAAGATAAAACTATTTAGGCTTCTGGGGCGGCATCTGTGGCTCAAATGAGTAGGACGCCAGCCCCTTATGCAGAGGTGGCAGGTTCAAACCCAGCCCCGGCCAAAAACTGCAAAAAACCAAACCAAAACAAAACAAAACAAAAAACTATTTAGGCTTCTTTCTTGACAAAATAAAATGTAATTGTATTACTTTTCTCTGGAACAGCATCAGACTAATAGTATTTACTTTGTAAATGTTTGTAAATTGAAGATAAAATCAAGAAGAGAGAAGATATACTAAGTTTCAGATAAAACATTTTATTTCATTGAGATATACCATCATGAATTCTCTGATAACCTTAACACGTTGAAATTGTCCTTTTGCCATAGTCCTGAAAAGTGTTAGAATGACAGTATTTCACAGTTAGATATTTGGATAAATGGGTTTTTTTTAACTGATCAGTACCTTGTGTTTGGGATGATATTTAGCTTATATACTGACAACAATTTTCTTCCTTATAAACTTATACCCAGATATGACCTTTTTACTATAGTTAAGTAATGACTGAATATTAGTTGTCTTATGTATAATATTGATGGGTCTTACAATGGTCTTTTATCTATTTCAAATTAGTATGAAGCTTTTTATTTTTCTGGAATGCTCAAAAAACAAAGAGTTTAAATAACTACTTTCTATTCTCTCTAAAAGAATAACTTTGCTAAATAAATGGAGAGAAAAATCCGCCCCTCTTACACCAGTTAAAACAATTAGGCAGATTTTGTAAGAATGTGAAGATGTGTTGAGCCATATTTGTGAGAGAACAATACAGTTGGATACTTCTCAGATTAGATTTATATGGAGAGACAAACACAGACTATATTGGATTCTCTGAAAGTCATGATACAGCTCAGATGAACATTATGTGCACTATTATCTTTTTTTTTTTTTCGCCCTGAGTCAGCCTTCATTGAAATTTCTACAAGCTGTTCTACTGACCTCTATACAGAACTTGGCAGGGGTTGCAGCGAGCTGTCTGCAGCAGCTGAAGTCGCTTCTCTTTGACAGAATCCATAAAGCCAAGCACTGTAAAAACTTCTCTGATGGAATTTTCGTGGTGAAGCTCTTTGTCTTGTTACCACTGCCATTTGCCCTCAAACCGGACCTTCACCTGTGGGGATGATTATCCTGCTCTGTGGTCTCTGTTTCCACCTGTGACCCTTGATCAACTGGAGAATGGCAATTTCTCCTCAATAGGAATTTGATACTGGGAAAAATACGCTGTCAAAGAAAGTCCTCATTCTCTAAGGGCCTCTGTGAGTTGTACCAGTGGCCTTCTAAAGTAACAGGAGGCAAACTCGTAAGTTACTGGATACTCTTGTTCTCTCTGATCTTTAACAAAGGCATCTGGAAAGTATCTTCTACGGTGGCCACGAACAAGTTCAGGCTGAGGTGCTAGAGAGGAAAAGACTATGACGTTAGAATAATTTGAGTTTCCTCCATTCTTTCCTAGGTTTGAGTTTAGCTTTATACACTTTATTCTTGCAGTTGAATTAAAGGTAAATTAATTCAATCAAAGTTGAATTAAAGGTGAATTAGCAATGAACTGGGAAATCTTATTCTGAAATTTTGACATCGTTACCTGGGGAATCCTTGTGACTACTTTAAACTCTCAGGTACAGTTTTTAAACAAATAAACAAAAACTACTAATTTAGATACCTCCTATCTGAATAAGTAATTATCCCTAACGTAAAATAAAATTCAAGACTTATGAATCCTCAACGGAAGTGTTTCTAAGTTCACAAAGTCGTTCTGAGGCTTTGAATCACATATGATGTTGCAACGAAGCATAAGTCCAATGAAGCTCCACGTACTGGGCCATAGCATACCAAATGGCACAAAACCCAGAAAAAATAAAAAGGAAGTGGACTCAAATATAACACAGTTTATGTTTTGAAGGCTTATGTAAGAATCATGTATAATAAATCATATATGTAATATTTTTTAAAAACAGAATGTTCCAAGTCACCATAGAAATTGGTTTTAATATTACCACATTTAGATTTAATATTTTACTAGAGAATATCCAATTACAAAAGTTTCAATTTCAGTACTATTCTTCCTTTTGAAATTATGAATATTGGGTTAATTTAATTGGAAGTTCTCTATGAATATCCAAAAAAATAAAATGGAACCCAACCCTATTCTATGACATTACCAATACTATCATGAATCAAATGTAAAAATGTGACATTTAAGCTTTGTCTAATTGTATGGTCAGATATTCAAACAATGGATAAAGGTTCTAAAATATAATGAAGATCAGTAAGATAACTAACCATTGGACTGAACATTCTTTGCAAAATTAAATGAGAAAGTATTGATAACATCACATGAGTACAGAAAAATTTATTTTACTTCACATAATCTTAGAAGAATACAAAGTTTCATGGCGAATTGAAGTATATTTCAAGTTAAATTTGACCAAGTTAAGTGACTTCTAAAGCAAAAATGGCAGCAGCAATGTTTTAGAAAATCTCTACAGAGTTTATACAATATAGTGTCTTTATAATTTAATTGGAAGTTATATGTGTATATCCAAAAAAATAGAATAGAATCCAACTGTATTTTATGGCATTCCCTAGTAAGATATTCAAAATAAAATTATAGACAATATAATAAAAGTAAAAATTCTCATAATATGAAGAAACAGAAACATTTGACCAATTATCAAGAAAAAAATTCTTACTAATCATTTCCTGGTGGAACTATTAGTGAGAAATTTGAAGCAACTATTATGTCTTTGTTCGATGAGGTGAAGAAATATATTTCCACAATAAGTAAAAAGGAATATTGAGCAGAGAAATTTATAAAAGCAAAAAAAAAGTAAATAAAATAAATTAAAGAGTAAAATTTTGCACTTGAAAAGTAAAACACCTAAAACTAAAAAAAATATATGTTGGATAAGTTTCATAGCATAAAGGATATGACTAAAGGTACTATTTGAACTTTGACATAAATATACAGAAAACCTCCATTATGAAGCAAAGGGGGGAAAAACTTAAAGAAAAATAATTAACAGAACCTCAAGGATGGGTAAGATCATTTCAAAATGGCTAACACATTAAGCTGGAGTCCCAGGAAAAAAAAGAGAGAGACAATGGGGCAGACAAAAAAAAAAAAAAAAGAAGTGAGAAACAATAGCAAGAAATATCCAAATTTAGCCAAAGATAACTTTATGGATTTCAGGAAGCTTAGGAAACCCCCAAACAGGATAAATTGAAGCAGAAGCATGGTTAAGCATATTATAGTTTTCAGTCAAAAAACAATGAAGCAGTAATTTTCAGAGTAGTCAGAGAAAAATAAATAAGGTTGTTTCCCTGGAACCTTTCCACACCTTCCACAAGCTAATTATACAATGAGTTTTTTTCTGTGTTTAATGTTCAAAGTAAGCACATTGTAATAATAATAACTTCAGATGTTTATCTAACTTATCTTCCTGATTAACTCTGAAAAGGATGCAGATGACCCAAATCTAGAAGGAAAATGCTAACATAAGCTATTTCTATGGATTAAGGGGCAAATTTAAGATTTTTCCATTCTCTAAATTTCAAAATTTTCAGGGAGCTAGAAATGGAGTATTTTCTACATATTTTTTATCATAATAACTATGCTATACTTATAATAATAGCTGTTACTTTTAGTATAGAATCATTTTATTATTATTATGCATAATATAATTTGCTGTTTTAGAAAGGTTTGGCCTTTTTCTATATCAGCTATTTTTGAATATATGACATTTTGTATTTTGTAGTGTTCCAAATATCTATATGTCACTTATTTCTTTGTTGTATGAAGTTCATATTTCATTATATTGTTCAAGAAAAGTTTATGAACATAGTTTCCCTGAGTTTATGCATGCTTAGTTTAAATAATAGCTATCATAACATTGATAATTAGGAAATTGTAATTATTGGTTCACAGTCTTTTTCTTTGATATTTTTGAAAATGCAACTCCATCATTATCTTCCTTGGCATGTGTTAGAGAAATTCCATGTCTAATTATTATGTTGTCTCATGTCACTGGATTGTTTTACTGGGAATCTGGACTTCATGTTGTTGTGCATTTTTTTTTTTTTTTTTTTTTT
>NW_003852729.1:85953-86809 GCF_000181295.1 Otolemur garnettii
TAACTCTTGTCTTTCTATCCTACTTGCGTACTCTTTGTTGTTTTCCTGCTTTTCTTCAGTGTCTTATTTCTAGAATATACCTTTTTAACTATTTTGTAATTAAGTTTTAATTTTTTATATTAAATATATTTTCACATTTACTCTTTTTACATTTTGGTTTTGATTTAGTTTCTTATTCCTCTTTTCATCTGATCTTCATTATGTTTGAATTATTGATCCACACTGTTTTATTAACATCACAAAATACTTGTTTGAGCATGTTTAACTTATCCCAGAGAGTTTATTATGATGAATATTTTATGCATATGTTTTAAATCAATTAAAGTGGTTTTATTTTAATGTTTTATATTTTATTACAGAAGCTGATAGATATCTGTCTCCTATACAGAGCTTCAGGCAGTTTGTAGATTCTTATCTTAAAAATGTTATATTTTTTAGAATAATAAACTTTGTTATCTTTGATGGATAGTTTTTGCCTGTGACTTTTAACTTTCTAAATTATTTCTCTCCTCTCTTTCTAGCCATCTTTTCTCAACAAATGTTGGCCTTAAAAGACCAACTACAACAAAGATATTTGTACTAGAATGTTTATTGTAGCCCAATTCACAATTGCTAAGTCATGGAAGAAGCCCAACTACCCATCAACCCACGAATGGATCAATAAATTGTGGTATATGTACACTGTGGAATATTATGCAGCCTTAAAGAAAGATGGAGACTTTACCTCCTTCATGTTTACATTGATGAAGCTGGAAAATATTCTTCTTAACAAAATATCTCAAGAATGGAAGAAAAAGTATCCAATATGCTCAACCTTACTATGAAGTTAATCTATAGCTTTCATATGAAAGCTATA
>NW_003852729.1:87816-89470 GCF_000181295.1 Otolemur garnettii
AGCACAGCCTTTTTGTTAGAAATATTTAAAATAAATATGCTAAAATTTGTCACCAAAATGAACGACTTTTATTAGCTGAAACTATTGAATGATGTAACTCCAATTTGTCATGACATATTGTGCAGTAGGCATGAGTCTTTACAAGGAGAGTGATTTTGGCTTCATGCTTATGTTTCACTGCAAATTTTCCATACTACATTTTCCAAAATGCCTCCCTTTGAACATCAAAATGTAAACGATATTTGTATTCATCTCTAAGTTCTTTCACCTTTTACAGATGTTTCTGAGAAATATGCTTAGGCTTTAAATGCTTACTTGAGAATGGGAGGAGAGACAGGGGCTCTGAAAGTAGTTAAGCATTTAAAGTAGAGCTTATGCTGAGCTGTGTGTGAGCATATTTTAAGTTTTGTGCTTTCATGAGACAATAATTTTATTCTTATCTATTACAGAATACAACTGGAGACTCAGTATTTTTTATTCACCTTGCTTGACTTAACATTATGTTCCCAGTTCTTGCCACAACAACATACAGAGGATGGTTCTTGAATACTAAATAAATACTTGTTTGTTGTTTGGCATATGACAGATTGGACTGCTGTGGAAATAAATTTTACACAGAGTGTAATTTGACTTCCTTCCTATATATGTTAAACTTATCAATTGTCAAGTTCCTTGAAAACAAAGAATCATCAAAATGTAATATAAACATTGCAATATCCATTCATCACTTAATAAACTCAAGTACTATATGTTATGTATCATTGTGCATTAAAAATATTATTAATAACACTCTGATGTTAGGCATATTATCTTGTATTGCTTTTTTGAAATATTTCATTGACTTTTATCCAAATTAAAATATATGAATATAATTAAATTTGGAGATGTATAAATGGAACTCTTATCATAAGCATTAATAAAACAATATCCACATTAGACTCACAATTTTAATAATTAATTGATGAACCAATGTATATTTCAATTATTTGTCACCCCTATTGGATAAAAATTTTATTTGTCATTGAGCAGGTAGTAAATTTCCAGGAAGTATGAATTAGAATGGTAATAGAGTGTCAAAAGAGCAGAGATGACTACCTGAGAGGACTTCCCACTAACCAATTTAGGAACAATGTGAGCATCAATATGAATAAAGATATTGACAGATTATCAAGAATTAATAGCTATGTGTCCATAAGCCCAAAGATGTAATAAGTAAATGAACAGATAAATGAGGAAGAAGGGAAAACTTCCTTCAGAATAATGCCAAATAGAAAGTATAAAAGAAATGATGGAGTTAAAATAATCAATGGCTGCTTAGATAGTACATGAAAATTTGAGGACAATTGGAAGATTTACATAGCCTAAAATTATTAAACTGCAAATTGCTTATTAGTCCAAGGAGAAGTAATTTTACAAAATGGAAACCTTAGAGACACTATCCTAAACAAGGAGCTAAAGTTACCATGACTATAATTATCTGTTATCACGTGATAACAGATGGTATG
This sequence comes from Otolemur garnettii, assembly GCF_000181295.1. Classification (NCBI taxonomy): domain Eukaryota; kingdom Metazoa; phylum Chordata; class Mammalia; order Primates; family Galagidae; genus Otolemur; species Otolemur garnettii. The sequence continues at coordinate 89,322 of NW_003852729.1, forward strand.
CACTTAATAGCACAATATTGCTTTTATGACCTTTATTACAAAAATATGTAAAATGAATATAATCAGTTGAAATACATTATAAGGGCAGCATCTGTGTCTCAGTGAGTAGGGTCCTAGCGCCACATACCCAGGGTGGCTGGGTCGAACCT
>NW_003852729.1:89554-92001 GCF_000181295.1 Otolemur garnettii
GCCTATAGTCCCAGTTACTGGGGAGGCTGAGGCAAGAGAATTTCCTAAGCCCAGGAATTTGAGATTGTTGTAAGCATGATGCCACAGCTTAGAGGTTGCTGTGAGCTGTGATGTCACAGCTCTTTACCGAGGGCAATAAAGTGAGACTTTACCTCTAAAAAAAAAAAAAAGTGGCAGGGGGAATCTAAAAATAAAATTATTTTAAAAAAATAAATAATGGGGCAACACCTATGGCTCAAAGGAGTAGGAGGCAGCAGGTTCAAACCCAGTCCCGGCCAGGAAAAAAAAAATCTGCAAAATAAATAAATAATAAAAATATTCTAAAACACTGTTGTATATTTTTTGGTCATACAAATGGCAACAAAGAACACACAAGGTTAAATAAGGGTAACAAGAGGCTAGATAATTGTTTCAGATTAAAGTAGATTTAAAAAACTGAATGCTATGTGTAACTTTTCCTTGGAGTTGAAAAAGAAATGAAATAGTATTTTAAATCAGTAAGCAGACAATAGATAAAAATGTCAATATTGAATCTGGATTAGAGGATATTATTATATCAATGATAAATTTATTGATTTATATTATATTTATTGTTGTTGTAGAAGATCATGTCCTGACGTACTTAGGAATAAAGAGGTAAGAAGTCTTCTATTCAGTCTTAAATGATGGATAGCAAAGAATGCATATGCCCACATATATACATTCATAAATCATGCTCATGTGCAGAGTGGCCATAAATGTCATGTGCAATTTTACACGAACTTTATGGCCACCCTGAAACTCTGAGATACTATCTCAGAGACAGAGGGAAAAATGAAAAGAATAATAAAGCAAGTGGGAAAAAGGTTAACAAGTGGGAAATCTGAGTAAATAGTTTACCGCAATGGAACCATTCCTGGAACCATTCTTGCCATAGTTCCACGTTTCAACTTACACTAAAATAATATGCACATAGTTATTATCAATTGTTTTAGTTTTATTAATGACAGCAATATCTACAAAAAATTGCAAAATAATACATCAATATGATAATTCAATTCCTTTTATAGAATATTATTTGTAAATGCACATCTCTTCTAGTTTGTTCAATAAATTATAAATTTTACCATTTCAAACATGAAACTGTTCCTCTCTATTAAAGATGTTCATAATGTGTTCTTTATGCTAACCAGGTATATTCACACTTGGAGGGCTTACAGTTAATTTTGACAGGAATTATCATTTCACAGAAATTATTTACCAAGTTTAATGTATACGTGCATTAGCTGTGAAAATATTTTTGACATTTACACTATTGCATTGTTAAAAGATTCCATTTCACCAAAAGTGTAAGAAGTATCCCTAGTTCATCTTTCCTTATCACTACCCAATGTTATATTTTTGTCTGTACAGCTAAACTTTACTTGTGTAATTACTTCTGGTGAACTAATATTAAAATATTCACAACCCCATGAATTACACTCTATTATTGTCTTCTTTGTAACAATATGCAAAATGAGTTTAAAGAGAGATGATATAACTCTCTCCCAAGCCCAGAGCCAATAAGTGCCAGAGTTAAGATTAAAACTGAGGCAAACTGGTTTGAGATTTCTTTTTATTCAAGTTCAACTAGTGCTACTCCAAGTCTAATTTAGTGATTCTGGCAGCATAATTTCAAATTCTCCATAGTGATAGAATATACTGATTTGAAGCACGGTTAAGTTTAGTCTTGCTTGTTTAAAGTAAATGAATAATTGCAACTGGAATCTCAGAAAATACAAAAAATTGTTTTTCGATAGAAGTAAGAGACTAATAGTAAACCACTGATATCTTAATATATGTATTTATCTTATGCTGATGATAATAGATTCATAGAACTTTGTATAAAATTTTGCGTAAAAATGTAATGATCAGCTTATTTCAGGAATGATTCTGTTAAGCTAATTTTTTACAATTGTCCTGTTCCTACTTAGGACTGCATCTCTTTCTCTGTTATCTTTCAATATCACTTATGAAAGAATTTTAGCTGCAATTTTAATTTACTATAATATAAGATTTCATGGCAACCTATTAAAAACTTGTTTAAACATACAGATAATGAAGGAGAAAATATTTGCAAAACTCAATGTGAAAAGTTTAAGTAGTAAAAGCTTAATAGTTTGTTATATAATGGAAATCCTAGTAACTTTCCATTTGGCAATATTAAAGTAATCTTCATAATCATAAGAGCCTCATGTTTTGGTTTGCTCAGTTCCTGCATAAGCAACTTGTTTTCATAATTGTCAGTAGAATGGTTGAATTACTATCACAGTGTCTCAGTTCTCTCTGCTGTTTTTTTTTTCTTTGAAATCTTATCAATAGATAACAGGAATAATAACTGTATATAATCATTATTAGATTCTTCACCATTGCCTGGGGTGGAGGTCAAGGTTAATCAATACATTGTATTCTAAATAACTCAAAGAATT
>NW_003852729.1:92378-97351 GCF_000181295.1 Otolemur garnettii
AATCTAATATAATAGGAAAAAAACAGGAGTTGAGTATTCACCATCATCTCATCTACAGCAATTACACAAGTGATCAGACATATAGTGACAGCTTTAGTTTTCACATGCATACGGGAAGAAAGACACACCTTACAAGTCATTTGTTTTTTCATGGTAATACATTTCATGGTAAGCCATTTAAGGTGGAAATTCTAGAGTACACTAGTTTTTTAACAGATTATTTACTTACCCAAGTATTACCTCATAATTTTGGAATAAACTAAAATTCTGAACAAGTTTCCAATGAATTGATCCATTCGTGTAATCAATCAAAAATATAAACCAAGAGAAAGCCTACTATATTCAAACATAAGGGGGCTTTGCTCAAAAGCTTGAAGCCTTAATTCTTCAATGGGAAAATTTTCAATAGATAAAAAGAAATAAAATCAATCCAGCAAACCATAAACAAATAAAAACAACCATGTTGTTTCTTTTTCTGTCTGAATTCTGTGGTAGGCAATGATATAATTCAGTCTGTACCCAGAATAAAGTCCAGGCAGCTCTCTGTTTCTTTTTTCTTAATCCTGTCCTGTTAAATGCCACTGAGCCCACTGCTCTAGTTAGTGGCAACTACCACTCCAGAATGACAAAACAAGAAACAAGCAACAACTTTCTATGGGTGCATCTTCCCTAGGAATGGAAAAATAATAATAGCTTATGTGCTATTTCTCTTGCCTTTGTTTTCTTCTGAAGTTATCAGATTTCATCTGCTTTGATTCAGTGTTTTTTCACCCCAGAGACTCACATTTGAGGATTGTCAAAGGAGACAGAGTAAGAGCACATTTTGTCAATAAAGGTCCTAATGTTTGCTATGGCTTCAGGACAGCCAAAGTCAGGAAACCTTACCAAATTGTTTGCACAGTGCTGCCAATATAAGCACATGGTGGCAAGTTCATGAACTTAATTGTCAGGTCTTGTACTATGAACAAAACCATGTCATTTGCAATATAGAAAGTAACTTTTTTGAAGAGCCTTTGATTTTTGCATGCTTTCTTCATTTTCTTGACTGCAAACCCCAGAATAACGTTTATTAGACTTGATAAGAACTACCACCAATATCTTGGATTTGATTCTATGGGGAAAGGAATGAACCAGCTGGAGTTAAGTATGTGTTATAAACTGTTTATGGATATTCCTTGTTGGATAAAGAAAAATCTCTTCTATTCCTAGTTTGATGAGATTTTCGTTTTAAATCACAAGGGGATGTTAATTTATTTTAAATAATTTTTCTGCATCTATCAAAATGGTTGTATGGATTATCTTTTATTTTCTATTTTTCTTCTTTTTTTTTTCCAGCAAACTCTTTCCTTTTTATTCACTCAGAAGAGAGTCTAATGCACAAGTGTCAAATAAAAGCACTGTCATTACTTTTCTTGAAGGGGGAAATCATTTATTCTGGCAATGCTTTTACTATTCCAGGAAATGGTTCTAATACTACAAATTGCAGGAAAAACCATAAGAAACCCAGAGGACATTTGGTTGAGAGGCGAGGGACACCTTGGTTGAAAAAAAAAAAAAAAAGTTGCTGTTACACTTGTTGAATTGCTTGTCAGTCTTGGCTGTTTGCTGAGGCTTCCCAGGTGTTGAAAGAGAAAATGTAATTTCCTGCATAGAAGGCTGAAAATTCCTCGTACAGCAGAGTGTTTTCTGCGTCTCCCTCAACCCACCCCTATCCTGAAGCAAGTTCTCAAGCTTCTCTGGTCACATGATTCAGCACATGTGACACCAAGGTTTCTTTCTCCACTGATTCTTTAGTGTTTGGATGACAACATAAAACATCACTTGTCAAATCATATTAGCTATTAAAAATGTGGCATTTATGCTCATCATTAATGCCAAACACTGTGCAGGATGTGTCACCCAAGGAGCATCTTATTTTTTACATTTAATATGGTCCCTGAGGGAGTTAGCCCAAAGTCACACACGTAAAGAGTCTTGTTCTCCAGTATGGTTAAATATGACAGTTTAGAAACTGTCTTGGGCCAATTTAAAAGTTCTTATTGTCTCAATGGTCCAAAAAGCAATTAAATGTCAACATTCAGTTTGACACTTACACAGACACACAAATACACATTCTTGCACATGCACACATACATATGAAAATTGTGACCTTTATTTTCTAAACATAATGAAATGCTCTCATGCAATTTTGTCAGATTGACCTTTAATTTCTAGAAAAAGTCTTATTCTGTGGTAACATATGATTATATAATATATATACATAGATATCTGAGTTTGATTAGTTAATATTCTGATCAGTATTTCTGAGTCTATGCTCACTAGGAACATTGCTCTGCATTTGGATCTACTTCAGATTTTGTTACTAGGGGTATAATGGAATAATAATAATATAGGAATTTATTTTTCAATTTCCTGAAAGATTCTGTATAAAAGTTAATCTTCCTGTATTTTCTGAAATATTTTATATGAGAAATTTGATATTTCTTCTTTAAATATTATATGGAATTCAGCAAGAAAGTCTATCATTATTATTATTATTATTATTTTTGCCTATTGTATTTTGACACATATTATTAGGTGCATATATATTCATGGTAGTCTTTTTCTTAATAAATTAACTTTGTTATTATTTTGAAATATCCCTATTTATTTCTGATAATACTTTGTCTTTTTGTATTAACATTCCACTCCAGACTTATAAAATTTATTGTTTCCTTATTTTTTATGTTTATGCCTAGTTAATTTTTTAATTATCCACACTTTTATATTGAAGAGTATCTTTTAGAGACAGAATGTATTTCGGTCTCACTATGTTATTCTCTCTGATAACATAATTTTCTTTGAAGTATATAGCTTAGTAATATTTATCATAATTATTCATATGATTCATCTAATTATACTTTTTTCTTTAGGAATCTGTAATGGGGAAGCTCCCAGCCCATCCCCTGCCCCAGGGTTGATATCAAGAAAAGGCTTCAGAAGGAGGAAGCACAGAAAGTCCCAAGTTTCACCAAAAAAAACCCTAGGTTCCCTGTGCCCAAAGAATGGTGGAAACCTACCTAAGCTGTAACCAATGTTACCCAAGCAATAGCCCCACCCTGAGCTAACTGCAATGTTCTGCTTCTGTATTAGCTTGCTGGCTTAGCTATGCAAAAAATGAGTATAAAAGACAACTTGCCCTCCACTCCAGGGCCGATTGCCTCTCAGGGCTGCAGTCCCTGGGCAGGTGTAATAAATCATCAATTAATTGCATCTAAGTGGGGTCCAGGTCTATCTTTTCAGATCAAGACAGGTATAACAACCCCTCTGGTTTTCATTCTTTTGTAACTGTTTTCTTGTACCTTCATGGGATATTTGAATAATATTTGGCATTCCTTTACATTTTTTCTTTAGTTTCTTAGCTATATCTTTTTTTTTTTCTGAGTTTCAGTCAAAAGTTTATAACATACACTCTCAAAATTTTTACATGTTAATTAGAATTAATATTGTGTAACTTTTAAAAAATGTGGTAGATACTTTCACACATATACATGTGTAGGTGTGTGTGTTTATGTGTGTGTATGAATATCTATTCCAGAAAGTATCTAGCCATGGTATGTGTACATTTTCCAAAATGTGTGCTACTTGAATGAGGACCTTAAATTTTTTGCTATAATAAATTGATTTATTTTTCTAAATTATTCTGAAAATTTATTATATATTAAACAAGTAATCTGTAAGTGAATAATAGCAACAAAATGCAGTTAAGAGACAAATTGATTTCAAAATGAAATTATTATATATTTGAGGTAGTATTCTTTTTTCTATTTACATCATCTGTATAAAACTTTATTCTTTACTGGAGTGTATACTTGCCTATATTTAAATTATATTAAGCATTCTATTAGCTTTTCTGCATAGTTTATTCATTATCTTTAATAGGCCACAATAAGGAGTCATGATTTTATAATACAGCATGATTGTAACACAACTGAATATACCAATGACTATGACTATTGTTTTAAAAGCAGCCCATTGATGAAATTATTTTGCATACATTATTATATAACAAAAAGTCCATCTAGTTACAAGTAGTCAAAGAAAATCAAAGAATTAATCAAATACTTAACTCGACAAAGTCATATTTAATCAGCATATGTTTCTCATGTCCTTTGCTAAGTGTTAACAAACAAAAACCAAATACAGAATTCATTTTTCTGGAGTATATAGCTTTCCATACAGTGGGAGTAATAGACACATATAAAATAATCAACTGATATATGTAAAATAAAGTTACACAGAGAATTTATGTAAATCAGGCTGGAAAAATAGTTACATTTTGTATTATGTTTTCAGCTTCGTGTAACGAGATTTGAAGAGTTGAATAAATTACATGTCTTGTGCTAATATCATGTTCTGCATAATGAGCTCTCAACAGATGGAGACATTTTCCAAAGTGTCTCCATCTTTATATTAATATTCAGCGAGACCCTCCATGTCAACAAGTTCATTCCTTAGCCAGCACATTATGTTCACAGGTTTTGTGGCTATTTTTTAATAAAAGTATGAAAAATATTTTTTGTGCTTGTGCAGATTACACAAGAAAACTATAGAAAAATAGATTATCAATATAAACAGAAAATTGTATTTTTATATTTAATTTAATAGTCATTTTGAAAAATATTTTTGTTCTGATTTGTTTTGAAAATAAATTCAGTATATGAACTGAAATTGGGCTAATTAGCATACCATTCATATTTAATGACACAGACATAAAAGTATTTTTCCCTTAGGGATTATGTTTGATCATGCTGAGATATCCAATTTCTGACCTTTTTTAGCATTTAAGTTTTGAAATTGAGTTTTTTTGCTGTTATTTATTATTCGCTGTTTCTTGTTCATTTTGTTCTGCTGATGCTTGTTAAAGGGCATATTAGAATTACCTATGCTGGCATCTCTCTTCTTTTTCTTAGCTAAGAAGCTTATCTAAAAAT
>NW_003852729.1:97584-100611 GCF_000181295.1 Otolemur garnettii
TTTCTGGTTTTAGCAGAAATGGGGTCCATCTTTTGCTTAGGCTAGTTTTGTACTCCTGAGCTCAAGCAATCAACCCACCTTGGCCTTTTGCTGTGCTAGATTTACAGGCATAAGTCACCATGCCTAGTCTAAAAAGCAATGTTTCTTTCTTTTCTTTTCTTTCTTCCTTTTTTTTTTTTGAAACAGAATCTCACTATGTCACCCTTGGCAGAGTGAGTACTGTGACTTCACAGCTCACAGCAACCTCAAATTCTTGGGCTTAAGCAAGTCTCTTGCCTCAGCCTCCCAAGTAGCTGGGAGTACAGGCGCCTGTCACAACGCTGGGCTATTTCCTGTTGCAACTGTCCTTGTTTAGCTTGCTGGGTTGAGTTCAAACCCACCAGCCTCTGTGTATATGACTGGTACTGTAACCACTGTGTTACAGGTACAGAGACAAAAGCAATGTTTCTTAAAAGCTGGAAAGGACAAGTTTTGCTTTATGGTTTAATTTCACTCTTTGCTTTCCTATAAAATGGTACTCCTGTATTTTCATAATTTATTGATCTGCCTATTTGGAACAAGAAGCAAGTAATGGTTTTCATTATACTTTAGGCAAATGCTTTCTTCTGAAAGGTGCTCCAAAGAATAGTAAATTGAGAAATGGAGAATTATATTTAAGATATTATTACAGAAATGATAAATGGAGATTTCAGTCATCAAAACAAAGGCAAGAGTAGTACAAAAGACAAAGTTGGCTGAGGAAGACAGTGTTTCCAGCAGAATTGGTCTAAGTACTGAATATTTATGAAGTAAATGTATTGATTATTTACATAAGCTTTGGCATAATTTTTCAATGTAAATTTTTAAAGAAAGGAAACATAAATCTGTATTAAATCAATGCAAAAGTGAATTGATTTGAAATTATTTAATTGTTACAGTAAACTACTTAAAATTTAACAACTGAAATGTAGCATGTCTTTTAATTTCTTATGTCTACTTTGTAAACTTAACACTATAGAGAAAAATCATAGACGATTGAGTAGTTATTAAGTTTGTTGGGAAAATTCTTGAGAAATAATCTTTTCATTGATCTTATAGAGATTGTTTACTCCCAAAACAAATCTAATTCTGCTTACATGGAAACTATAGGAAGAATAAGCTTGCAATCCTACAGCTGTTTTTAAAAATTTATTTATCCCATTCTTTAGTTGTCTTTTTGCTTTACTTGTTGTGTCCTTAGATGTGCAGAAGCTTTATGTTTTAATTAAGTCCTATTTGTTAACTTTTGTTATTGTCTCAATGGCTGCTGAAATCTTTCCCCAGTCCATTATCATCAAGAGTTTTTTCCCCACACTTTCTTCTAATGTTTTCATTATTTCATGTCTTAGATTTAAATTTTTTATCCATCTTGAGACAATTTTTGTAAGGGGTGAAAGGTGTGGATCTGGTTTCAGTTTTACACATGTGGCTATCCAGTTCTCCCAACACCACTGATTGAACACAGATTCTTTTTCCAACTGCATGCTTTTGTTTGGTTTATCAAAGATCAGGTGTCAAGTAGAGACTGTTGTTATCTCTTGGTTTTCTATTCTGTTCTATATGTCTGTGTACCCATTTTTTTGTGTCAATACCATGCTGTTTTGATTGACTTGTAATAGCCTGAAGTCTAGTAGGGTAATACCTAAGGTGAGTTTTGGTGGGACAGTCCTGATTTTTAACAATTTGTCCTGTGTCCTGCGGCATTTTAAAAAAGTCCTGATTTTTGGAAAGAATGCAGGGTAAGCTAGGGAAAGGTGGAAGAATGGGAAGGGAATATAAGGCTGCTGAAAAGGTTAATGTAACTCCATTTGGGAATGAAGAGGTTAATGTAACTTCATCTGGAAATGAAAAGGCTAATGTAAACTCCCTACACCCTTCCTGGGCAAAGTCACCCAGGTAGAATCCCTATCAGAAGGAGACTGACTCCCTCTCACTTCTAGGCAAGGACAATTAGCTCAGAAGGAGCCAAACTGTTTGGAACAAACAAGTAGCCTCCCCTGCCCAGGGTCACTAACCATAAACAGCTCAGCCAATAGCAGCCCTACCCAACAAAACACCCAATGAAATTCCTCTATGCACTTTAAAAACCTCAGCTCACTTCACTAGGGAGTCACTCTTCCCCCAGCCATGCTGAAGGGAAGAGTGGCCCAGGCATATGCCTGCAAAATAAAGCACTTTTTGTCTTTACATGTGGGTGGTGGTCTTTCAGCGGCAATTCTGGTCCTAACACTGCCATGTGGCTATTTTGCCAGGATATGAGTTTTATAGTATTTTTGTTAATTTTATAATGTTAAACTTTAATAATAACAAATAATTGTTGAGAACTGATTATTGAGAACTGCTTATCAAAGTTCACATTGTTGATCAGTTGTTAGAATTCGACCACCATTGTTTGGACTCAGTGAACAATAGCATTTTTTGGCCTTGGAAACCATAAAAACATTTTGTAACTGCCTTTCAGATGATCGTACAGCGTACTAGTGCTAGTTAAACAAGTGATATCAACAAATCAGCTATTCAGATAATTTAGGTAAGTAATTTATTTATTTATTTCATGAATTTAGCAGACAGTACTTGTATTATTTATATTTTATATTGGCGGCAAAAAGTCTAGTGCTGGCCTTGAAAGTGACACAACTTACAAGATATCATTATTAAAAAAAATATTGATAAGGAAAAGGTTAACTCTTGGGCATGAGCAAAAATCACAGTAGAGAACAAATGTTAGGAAATATTTTATCATTTTAAAACAAACCATGTTCCATACAATAATGCACTCAAAATTGTGGGATACGCGCTGTCCTTACCAGGAACTAATGCTGCGACTGAACACATTTTTTCTATAGTAAATAAAGTGTGGACATCAGAAAAATCACAATTGATTTTTGTGTTGAGACTTTGAAAGCCATTGTATGTGTGAAATATAATTTAAAAATTCTTGTGAAAATTTTCATGACCTTTTAAACAATGACAGCAATCTACTAAAAAAAATTCACTCAAATGAGAAAT
>NW_003852729.1:101470-105157 GCF_000181295.1 Otolemur garnettii
GATTATATTTCCTGATCAATTCCAGGAGCTTTGTGGTTGGGTTTCTGGGGTTTTCTCAGTATAAGATCATTCACCAGAAAAGAGTGAGAATGTGATCTCCTCTTCCCCCATTTGGATGCCCTTTATATTCTTCTCTTGTCTGATTGCATTGGCACTATGTTGAACAACACTGGCTATGGTGGAATCCCTGTCTGGCTGAAGTTGTAAGTGGAAATGCTCTCGTTTTTATTTGATTCAGTATGATGTTATCTACAGATTTGTCACAGAAGGCTTTAATCAGCTTAAGAAATGTGCCACCTATGCCTATTTTCTTAAGTACTTTTGTTGGAAAATGATGCTGAATTTTATCAAATGGTATGTCACTGACAAAGGGCTGATAACTAGAATCTGCAGAGAGCTCAAATTATTCAACAAAAAAGAGCAAACAGTCCCATCTACCATTGAGCAAGAGATATGAACAGAACTTTCTCTGATGAAGACAGATAAATGGCTAACAAAGATTTGAAAAAAATGCTTATCATCCCTAATCATCAGAGAAATGCAAATCAAAACCACTCTGAAATATCACCTAACTCCAGTGAGAAAACCCCACATCACAAAGTCTAAAACTACGGATGATGGTGTGGATGTGGAGAGAAGAGAACACTTTTACCCTGTTGTTGGGACTGGAAACTAATACAACTTTGTGGGAAGGAAGTATGGAGAATCCTCAAAGAACTCAAATTAAACTCCTATTTGATCTTTCAATCCCATTACTAGCCATCTACCCAGAAGAAGGAAAAAAAAAAACCTTTTATCATAAGCATATTTGCCTTAGACTGCTTACTGAAGTTGAATATATAATCACCAAAATGGAAACAACCTAAATGCCCACCAACCCAGGAATGGATCAACAAGCTGTAGTACATGTATATCATGGTATACTATTCAGTCACTAAAAAAGATGGAGATTTTACATCTTTTGTATCAACCTGGATGTAGTTGGAATACATTCTTCTTAGTAAAGTATCACAAGAATGGTGAAGGAAGAATCCGGTGTACTCAATTCTAATATGTAGCCAGTAGATGATCTAATACATACCCACATAAGAGTAAAATTCAAATCAATTCAAGGTGAGGGGGCAGAAGAATGAGGAAGCAAGGAGAGGGGATGAGGGTGGGACATGGGGGGTTATGGTGTATGGCACACCTCTTTGGGGGTGGGACATTATTGTAAGAGGGACTTTGCCTAACAAATGGAATCAGTGTAACCTAATTCTTTGTATCCTCAAAGAACCTAAAACAATGGGAAAACATTTATTTATTTGTTTCAAGACAGAGAAGTTAATAGACACAAAGAAATATGTTAAATGTCTGAGACAGGATCCAGCGCGTGTTATTGTTAGATGGTGTAATGTGAGACTTTGTGCAATTGAAATGGAATTAGGAGATAAAGAAATTTGAGTTGATATCATATCATAGTCAGACACAGGGGAAATTAGGAACAGTGATATTATCTTGGCTACTGTTTGGAGGAGATTTTTTTTTCTTTTCCCCATATCTTAAACAAAGAAGATAAAAGTTGTAGCCTACAAAAGGGAATATTAATCAGTACCACAGCAAATGCTTCTGGGTAATCTTGCATGTATAAGTTTTGTTGCTCCTTGTCAGAGGTGGAATTGATGAGCAATAGTTCCACTCTTCTCCATTTCAGAATAAAAAGTACCAGCTAAGCTTGGTAGGAAATGTCCAATCCCATACAACCAGAAAATTGTACAAATATGCATGTACATATAAGTACATATATATTATGATAGAATGTGTGTGTGTGTTTGTGGCATGTCATTATTTGCAGATTTTGTATTAGCAAATCTGCTGATTAAATTTTATTTATAATCCAAAACTAGCACTTGGCAATTCTTTCATGGTCATATTTTAACATATACCAAGCAAACAACAAAACCCATTTGGTCTCTAAGGAGCACAAGTCTTGTAGATTGCTGACAGGAGGGTAAATTTTTACAATTCTCTTGGAAAACTCGTGGCAATATTTACTGAAATTTCATGTGAGCATATCCTTTCAATTCACTTTTTGAAAATACCCAAGACATATATATCTTTATACAACCAACGACATGTACAAGAATGTTCATATCTGCATTAATCATAAAGGGCCCAAACTGAAAAAAAAGTAAAGCATTAAGAATAAATGCATACAGTGAGGTATGTTAATCAAACAGAGTAAAACATAACAATGAAAAATAAACTCTTCCGCACACAACATGGAAGACTCTCATAAGTACACTTAGTAGGATTTTGATGAATAGCAAAAGCTTTTAAGTTTACAAGTCTATTTGTACATTGTTTATATGTTTTCTGATGGTAATGTTTGGACAGTACGCTTATGCTTTCTTTGTTTTATATTTTACACAGAGATAAACATTGCATCAGAAGTTGACAGACGTAATATTAATTTTCACTCATGGTTCTTACTGACCTGGCACTACTCACTGAGGGCGTGTTTATTCTTCATGGCTCTGCTCAGTATCCATTTGTTGTAAATCTAAGTCAAGACTCTGTATGTCTGGGCTTGTTATTGATCCTATATTATGTTGAATTGGCCAATTTTTCTCTACTTCTGCAAAAATGCTTTCTTAATTAAAGCAATTTTTTAATGGGTCTTTTAATCTGGTACTTTAATTCTTCCTACTTACTCTTCTTGTTTGGAATTTTCTAGCCCTTTGAATTTTTAAATAAATTTTACAATCATCATGTCAGTTTTTACATACCCAAAATTATTGAAATTTTGATTGGGATTGCATTGCCTATATGGATCACGTCATTGATAATTAACTCTTTACAATATCCTATTTTGTAACTCGTGTTTATTAAACACTTCTTAATTGTCTTTTTATATTTTAACAGTAATTAGAAGTTTTCCATGTATAAATACCACATATTTCTGAAGAATTATTTCTGTGTATTTCATATTCTTTGTTGTCATGTTATCTTTAATTTTCTAATTGTTAATGGTACACAATAGATATTTGTATATTGAACTTTAATCCAGTGACCTTGCTGACCCATTTTTAATTGTTTTCTATGTACAAAATTATGTTGCCTGAAATCATGACAGTTTTTTTTCTTACTTTTCACTTCTTAGAGATTATATTTAATTTGATGAATTACTGGCATAGCAAAAACCTCAGGAAAAATATCAACATCAATTGTTGATCATAAACACTATTTTCTCCTTTTATTTCTAATATTATCAGTTTGTGCATTGTCACCTTTTAAATCTTTCTTAAGAATGTACATTGGGCTTAACCATTTTTTTCAAATATGTTTAGGTTTTATTTTATTATTTTCTATTGTGGAACTATTTCACATTTATATACCTATTGTGTAATTCTTAATCTTTTATTTCTTTGGGGATGTTTTCTTTACATTCCATTTACTAGTCTTTTTTTCTGATTGCTTGCTTGCTTGATTATTTTTGGAAACCAGAAGATAGAATTCTAAGAAGGCCTGGAATACTCTCTGCTCTCTGGTGTATACATACCTTCTTCAAGTGTTCAATCAAACGTAAATTTCAGGCTGTCATTTTGCAGCTGTAGTTAAAGTTGCAGGTTGGTTCATTAAGAATCTGACCTAGTCAGATGATTATTCTAAAGATGTCCATATTTTTCCTGTAAAGGGTTAGGAAGT
>NW_003852729.1:105621-120438 GCF_000181295.1 Otolemur garnettii
AATTTATTTAGGTTAATCCTACAAAATTTATCATTGAATCAAAAAAAGTAAATTATTTTCTCTTGGTAAGTGATTATTCAAGAAATTATAGCATTCATTCTTAAACTCTGATATTGATAACACCCTTTATAATTTCCTTGATATTGTTAAGATCTGAAGGGTCTAATGATGCTTAACATCATTTTGACTTTTATGCCATGTTGACATGCATTTTAATTCTGGATCTATTTTAAACATGATCATTATAATGATTATTTTGCTAGCTAATATTTGTTAGGATATACCCAAATCTTTAACCATTATGTTATTCTTAATTTCCTTCTGCATTTCTATTATTTGTTCCAGTATCATCTTTCTTAAGAAATCTTTTTATTTATTAGTGCCTGTTCGGATCTTTCTTCTGTTAATGGACCCTCTCTGATATTGCTTGAATGAAATGAATTATATTTCTTTTCTGCAATGACATATGTTATATCAGCATGTTACAAATGTCCTTCCACTATTTTTTTTTTCCCAGTTGTTGAAAGTTACCTCCCACTCATACTATTGCCACCTTCAAGGTGTTTTCCTGTTTTCTTTGACTTCTAAGATTTTCCTCTTTTCCATTTTTTTGTTTTGCTTTGTTTTGTTTTGTTTTAAACAGTGTTATATTGACATACCTAAAGAAAATTTACATTGTTTCTATTCTGGCTAGACTTGTTACTTAGTTTTTGTGAACTGTATCTTAATAATTCTAATGAATTTAAAAAAACAATTTTAACTTCTAAATGACCCATGCCTCATTCTCCCTGTTCCTCTCTACTGCAAAAATAAGTACACAAATGTTATTTTTATTCTGATCTCCTTTTCCTACTTACATTTATTTGGGCCTTTAACTTTCCATAAGTTAGTCTAAATGTTTCTGCAAATTCATTCTTTCCTGGATGTCTATTCTGGTGGTAGAGCCATCTATTGACTCTCTCATTTCAGTCCTTTTATTCTTCGTTTGTTTATGTTTTAAAATAAATTTGAATTTCTTATGAACTTCGGTATCCTGTTGTATTTCTTATCACAGTCATAGTTCTTGCATTGTCTGTAATGGATTCAGTATCTCGCCACCTGTCAGTCTTTTCCTGTTGTCTGTATGTTCTCCTTCTTTCTATTCATTAGTTTATGACTGCTGGAGATTAGATTCTGGATGCTGTTTGTAAATAACTGAGAAATAATTTGAGATCTTCTCAGTTATATTTTTGTCTCCAGAGGGGATTTTATTTTGTTCTCTAAGATACAGTTAGGACATTATATTCAACTAGGGAATGAGCCAGTTGGATGTTCCCTTTCATTTCTTCATATATTTCTGGTATTCTATTTCCCAGAGGGCCTTGGCTCTCTAGTCTGAGATTTTAGTAAGATTCTTTAGTATGTGCTGTATGTTCATTTGTGTCACCCTACTGTCAGGGGCTATTGAAATTTTTGCTAGGTTTCCTACCTTATTTTTTTTCACTATTTTTTCTATAGATACTTAAAATTCTATCCCCTACTAACTAAAACAAACAAGCAAACAAATAAACTGCAAATATTTCAAAGGATACAACACCAAACTTGTCACCTGCTGTCAAATGATCAAATGATTTATGTGTCCTCTCTCATCTGGGGCTTGCTTCTTTGCTTTCTAATACATTCATGTGGGTATTTTTCTATGGGTATTGAATTCACTTCCTATAGAAATATTGATATGAATTTTGAACATTGTCCATTTCCAAAAATTGATTCTCATCAAGAGAAAGGTCATATACATGAAGTCTTCAAGTAAAAATAATTTAGAATCAGTCTGGTCAGGGTTCATTCAGGTGTTTTTAATTATTTATTGTGTTATCTTTGTTATCCTTGAAGAAGAGAGAAATAAGGTAATAAAACTAAACAGAATGTTTGGGACCCATTGATAGTTAGAAAACAGTGCAATTATAAAACTCACGGAAAAGCGTGATAAAAGTATTCAAAAAGAGAAAGCTAATCATCTAATCAATATTTAACATTCAGATGAGAAATGCTAATTAACTGTCAGTTAATCCCCTCTTTTCTTTCATTGGAAAGCATTTCTTATCCTGGCCTAGTTCCATATAAAATTCTTGACTGATGATTAGAATCTAAAAATCTCATGCATGGAATTTTTTTCTGTATATGACATTTATTACAACAAACATGATTTTCACTTTGTATGTGTGTTAAGCAGAAATACTGGGGTAGAGGGGGTGAGATAACAGAATCAACACTTTACCCAGTGCGAGAAGGGTGAGTACTGATCTCTCTGAAGAAACTGTCAATAGGATCCTGAATGCATAGACTGAAATGTTCTAAAAAAGAACCTAAACTCTCCATTGATTATACTAACAGTGTTTATGCTGAAATGTTTTCCAATTGAGCTGGTCATTTCATTTATTTGGCTCATCTGCTTTCTTGTCTGAAAATGGAACACTGAAGTGATGACCACTACTGTCTCATTCAGTTCTAATATTCCATTCCTTCCTGGATTGATGCCAATTTCAACAGTGTATTAATCACCACATTCCCAAATCTATCAGAAAATACTAACTGATGAGTGAAGGAGAAGCTGGAAACTGTAACTTCTAAAAATGTAATTATATATGCAATTATATAATGAAGAATTCATTATCCACTATCTCCGTAACCTTAATCCAGAATGTGGAGGGGCTGGCTTGTCTTTGAAGGGCTGAATACTTATACATAAAAACAGAATCCAGACTCTGATTCCTTACCTGCATAGAACCCATTACAGCCTAACATGAAAGAGATCCATTACTTAATTAATGCAGACTATTAAGATTCTTATTTAGTCAGAATTCTTGATTATATGATAAATGTCACCAAATCTTATGGTACTGCATGCACAATCTACATGTTACATATTTAATTTTTTAAATAATATGACTTAATTCTTTTTCTTTTCTTTTAGCTTCTTCTTTAAAATATTAGCATTTACATTTTACAGACTGATAAGGTACTATGGAAATTTGGATATTTTTCGGAGAACCCATTCAGCATTTTCATTATCTACCCGATATAAATTGTATTGCATGCACTCACTGTCAAATATTGATATGTATTACTTTTAACAGTGTCTAGTGAAAGACTCAATATGTACATCCTCACATATTTCATGGTAAAAATACATTTATTGCATAAAGTTTTATTTATTTTTTTCCTTTTGTTTAAAACTTGTTTGAAGTAAATTTTCATACAATTTAGTTAGGATTTCTTCTCATTACCTTTTCACGTTTTTCCAAGTTAAGCTACATGAACTTCACCCTTTTTTAAAATAGAATTTTTATTTCGATATATTAAAGGGATACACATTTTTTAGGTTACATGAATAAGTTTTATAATGCTTGAGTCACAGCTGTACATGTGCCCACCACCCAAATACTGTTTCATGTACCCATTAGGTAGGTTTTCATCCATCTCCTCCTTCCCCTCCTCCCTTATTGGTTTCCACTGAGTTTGACTTCCCTTACTTCCCTCTGTGCACATGTGTGCTCATCAGTTAGTTCCCAATTTAATAGCAAGTACATTGGTGTTTGGTTTTCCATTCTTGAGATACTTCACTTAGGAGAATGGTCTCCAGGTCCATCCAAATTGCTCCAAAATGCATCACTACATCCTTCTTCATGCTAAGTAGTCCTCCATGTATACATTATACCATATTTTGTTGATCCACTCATGAGTTGATGGGCATTTGGTTTGATCCACATCTTTGCAATTATGAGGCAGTAAACATTTGTGTGCAGGTGTCTTTCTGATAAAATGACTTCTTTTCCTTTGACTAGATACCCAGTAGTGGAATTACTGGACTAAATGGTAAGCCTACTTTTAGTTCTTTGAGGCATCTCCATACCATCTTCCATAGAGGATCTACTAATTTATTAATTTACTTATACAATAGCATATGAGTGTTCCTTTCTCTCTGCACCAACTCCAGCATTTATAACTTTGGGACTTTTTAACAAAAGCTATTTTAACAAGAGTAAAGTTATATTTCCTTATGGTTTGATTTGCATTTCCCTGATGGTGAGTGAAATTGAACATTTTTTCACTCACCAACTAAACTTCTTTTGAAAATTTTCTGTTTATATCTATTGCTTATTATTTATTTTTAAAATAAGGATTGTGATTAAATAAATTCTCATTTATTTATTTTTATTGGTGCTGTAATTGTGTACGGGGTCTTAGTTATAACTTCTTTCCTTAGGCCACTATCCTGAAGAGTTTTTCCTAAGTTTTCATTTAGAATTCTTATGATTTCATGTCTATATTTAATTATTTTATCTACCTTGTATTATCGTTCTACTCCTAAGGACCAAACAATGAGGAGACAGAGCTAAAAATAAACTATCACACTAAGTTACTTTCAAAGAAATAACCTATGAGGCTTGGAAGCAAGTTTTACATGCCAAGAGGCAGCAAGGAAGTGCTGTACTAACCTTAAATCTCACAAGGTTTTTATTGTGTTCTTAGTAATGTTAATATTTCAAATAATACTGAAATCATCAAAATAATATGGGGGAAGGGGAGGAACTTTGACCATACTTGTAGGTGGTCTTGTGTCAATATCAAAGCCTAGGAAATAAAGGTATAGGGAAGTGGATAAAAGGACTATGTTAAAATTGACCTTAATAAAGAACATACATTAAAAGAAGTAGGGGGGTAAAAATCAACTACTTTCTAAACTATTGATCTATTTCAACACACCCAAACTGGCAGTTTTGTTTGCTTGTTTGAGACAGAGTCACACTATGTGACCCTTGGTAGAGTGCTGTGGTGTTACAGCTCACAGCAACCTCAAACTCTTGGGCTTAAGTGATTTTCTTGCCTCAGTCTCCCCTCCCAAGTAGCTGGGACCACAGGTACCCTCCACAACGCTGGCTATTTTTCTGTTGTAATTGTCATTGTTGTTTAGCAGGCCCAGCTCAGGTTCCATCCCACCAGACCTGGTATAAGTGGCCAGCACCTTAACCACTGAGCAACAGGTGCCAAGCCCAAACTCACATTTTCTAATCTGACTTATTTAACTGTTTCAAACTGATCAAGGATTCTGTCCTTTGTGGCTATCTTCAGCTTTTAAGGTTAAGGAAACAGGTTTTTGCCTTTTTGTATTCTTCAATACATGCTTGATTGTTTTTATTTCGTTTTAATTCCTCTAGCCTTAACCTATTACTATTTTTTTAATCAAATAAGTAAGTTTAATTCATTAAACAATAGGTAATATACAAATAAGCAACATCACATAGTATTATTCGGGCTGGGAAAGACTCTTCCTGCTACATGGGGTCTGCCCTTGGAAGAGCCCCAGAGGACACTGGGAAATTGTTTCAGGATTCCCACCTGGCTTGTTCTCCTTCTTCTTCTTCTTTTTTTTAAAAAAAAATCATAGCTGTGTACATTAATGCAGTCACGGGGTACAGTGTTCTGGTTTTACATACAATTTGAAATGCTTTCATCAAACTGGTCAACATAGCCTTCACAGCATTTTCTTAGTTATCATGGTAAGACATTTATATTCTACACCTAGTAAATTTCTTATGTACCCTTGTATGCTGTGAGCAGTGAGAGGTATGGATTCTGCTTCATTCTTCTACATGTGGCTATCCAACTTTCCCAGCATCATTAATTAAATAGAGGTTCTTTTCCCCAATATATACTGTTGTCTGCTTTGTCAAAAATCATTTGGCTGCTAGTAGAAGGTTGTATATCTTGTCTCCTTGTTTTATTGGTCTATGTCTCTATCTTTATGTCACTACCATACTGTTTTGGTTACTATAACCTTGTAGTAGAAATTGAAGACCAGTAATGTGATGCCTACAGTTTTATTCTTTGTGATTAAGATTGCTTTGGCTATTTGGGCTAATTTCTGGTTCCAAATTAAGCATAAAATTATTTTTTCCATATCTGTGAAAAAATTATATTGGTATTTCGATGGGAATTGTAATGAATCTGTAAATCACTTAAGGCAGTATGGACACTTTAATAATGTTGATATTTCAATGTTTCCTTGAACATTGAAATATTTTTTTCTATTTGTTTGCATCATCTATGAATTCTTTCTTCAGTTTTTTGTTGTTCTCTTTTTATAGATCTTTCACCTCTTTGGTTAAGTATATTCTTAGATATTTTATTTTATTTTATTCGACTCTCAGGTTGACTCTACAGGTGTTTCATCCATTCACCTAGCCTGTGTCTCTTAAGTGAGGCATTCAGATTGTTCATGTTGATTGGTAGAATTGATATGTGGGACACTTCTATTCATCATGTTGGTTGTCATATTACTACTCTGTTTTCTGTCTTGTGCTATTTATTTTTTATATGAGCTCTGATCTTTAGCTTCTGGGTTTTATGCTGGTAGGCGTCTATTGTGCCAACCCACATATAATGCAGTTTGAGTGTTTGCTCCAGGAAATACAAGGTTTTCATAAATTCCCTCTGCGTCTGCTTGTCTGGAAAAGTCTTTATTTCTCCTCTATATATGAAATTTAGTTTTGCAGGATACAAAATTCTAGACCAGCAGTGGTTCATTCCCATTAAGAAGACAGGAGATTGGGCCACATTCCTTCTGTGCTGTAAGGTCTCAGTTGAGAAATCTATAGTTAGCCTGATGGATTTTTATTTGTAAATTACTTGATGGGTTGCCTCCTGATTTACAGGAGTTCCTTCTCTGTGTTGACTTTGGACAATCTGATGACTATCAGTGTGGGTTACTGCTTCTTTGCAATTAATTTCCTAGATTTTCATTGAAGTTCTTATACCTTGATGTCTAAAGCTTTAGCAAGACACAGAAGCTTTCCCTCAATTGTTCCATCAAATGGGTTATCCAGCCCTTGTGCATTTTCTTCTTCACTCTAAGGGAAGCCTATGGTTGTTATATTTGAGCATTTTACATGATTCTATATACTTGATTGGCTTTGTTCATTCAAATGAATTACTTATTCTTTACTTTTGAGTAGATGAATTCACATGAGTTGTTTTCAGGCTCTGAAATTATTCTTTCTGCCTAGTGTAGTCTTTCAAAAAGTTTTCCACTATGTTTTATAATTCCTCAAAATATTTTATTTTCAGAAGTTCTACTTATTTTAATATGTTTATGTCTTTAGTAAATTTTTCACTCATTTCCTAAATTGTTTTTGTGGTTTCTTTGAGTTTGTTTTCTATTTTTTCTTGGATTTCATTGAGTTTGCTTGCAACCCATATTTGGAAGTCTTTATCTGTCTTTCTTATATTTTTGCTGTGATTGAGATCCATCTCCAGAGAGCTGGTGTGCCCCTTTGGTGGTGTCCTATCACTGTGAATTTTCATACTTCCAGAATTCCTGCACTGATTCTTTCTCATCTGGAGTTGCTCTTGCTTCTAGTCTTTGGATTCTCTTTTGTTTAGATGTGGGTTTCTGCTCCCCCATAAGGGCATATTTGTAGCATAATGTTGGGTGAGAACCTTTGACTTTGCTTGTAGGTGCTTTAAATGATAGAAACATTTTAAACTAAATAGTTAATTCTCAATGTTTTAAGTTGATGATCAAAATGAATATTTGTTGCAAATACATATTATATTTATATTTTAATATATTTACTTTAACATACATATTATACATATATAGGCATATATATTTTGATGTATAATATATAGATATATATTATATATAACTCTTTGTATAATATATTATATTATAACTCTTTGTATTATATATATATATATATATTTTTTTTTTTTTTTTTTTAAGACAGAGACTGACTTTTTCACCAGAGCGAAATGCAGTAGCATAGCTGACTGAAGCCTCTTATTTCTTGGCTCAGATAATCCTCTCACCTCAGCCTACAGAATAACTGTGACTGTAAGAGCCTGCCTAGTTGATCATTTTTTATTTTCTGGAGAGTGAAGCTCTCACTGTGTTGCCCAGGCTGGTATAATATGCATGGCCTCAATGAAACATAGATGCACATTCTTGGTGGCTCATTTATTGAAGACATATTTGTTGTTTATAAGGAGTAGGACTTTCCTTTCCCTTGTTGAGTTAAATATTCATGGTTTTCTCTGATTAAATCCACTTTTTATATGCTTAAGTACCGAAAGCATAAGACTTTGGGGAAAGGAAACAATTAAGGTTTATTAATATTAATTGTCTTCATCCACTCTCTTAAGCAAATTCCTTCTTGTGCTACTCAACGGACTTCCTAAAAGATTTTAGAAAAAAAAAAAAATTTTTAGGCAAAGATTCAGTATGACATTTTTTTCTTTTAAATTTTGAGGAGTTATTCAAAAGTGAGCATATGTATATAGAGCCTCGTTGTTTGGTACTATACACATTTCAGCATTCAGATAAGCAACAGAACATCATTTAAACTGCAGGAATCCATCATCACAGCCAAGGGTTAATACTATCCTGCTAACACCATGGTCTTTCCGTTCTTGTTTCTTTGTTCATGTTTCACGTGATGGAGCCATCTGTTGTGTGTACCATTTTATCTGCATGTTCATTCATATTCCTATAAGTAATTATGGTTTTCATTTTATTATTTTTGTTTTATGGCATCCTGCAATGTAAATGTATCATTATCCATTCATTCTGTACTACTATAGTACTTAACCCTTTTGAACAATCTCTAAAGAACCATCTCTATAGTTCTAAAACACTTATTTTGGTTAAAACAAGTCACATGGCCAAATACCTATTAGATTCAATACTGACAGGTATGATTCATAGAGAACCACAAAACACCAGTTAACAATCTGCCATGCTTTTCATGGCCAAGAGAGAAAGGATAACTTTTCTGAGTTAGACATGCATATATATATATATATATATATAACAAGTTTTTTTATTTAATTAGAAAATATACTGAAAAACATGTTTATAGTAATGACAAGAATATTATACAATTAACAATTTATGTAAAATCCAATGCATAATGAACTATGCAATACAAATACATAAAAGGCAAACATTTGTATGTATACATATACATACATACATTATATATACATGTATATACAGAACATATATGTTAGAAATCTATATCCAAGTTAACAATTCTTAAGATAAGTTATAGGCTGAATACAGTATTAGAATCCACAGTGATAATTTCCTTTCCAACAGCTATATATTGCTTAATTTTGGTTTTGTTCTTTTCTCCTTGCATAGGATAGGATGTTTCTTTTAAATCTGTGTCTGTGTGTGCAGGTGCTTTCAGGCATGTATAATTGTAACTAAGTTTTGTTAAATACAGTATACATAATTTTTGTAGATATTTCATTGTGTTCTTTCTATATAATTTCTTATACTTATTTATTTGTATATGAGGAAATCTCTACCTAAACAAATATTGTGGAACTCACATCATTACCTATTTTACTGTAAGCCAAATAATTTTCATACAATCAATCTTTCTTGGTTTGATAAATGTTCTCTTAAACTTCTCAGCCTGCTTCACTTTATGTGATATCTTTGGTATCTTATTTAAATTTATATCTTGACTATATCCATATTCAAGTTTTTGTTTTGAATTCTCTTTCAGTAATTGAATTCTTCAAGGAAGATCTTATTTCACCAGATTTCGGAGCAATTGGTAAATATTAGTACCTATATTCACAAATCATTTTTATTTTCCTTTCAGTCTTCTAAATGTCTCCGCTTTTTCAAAATGTTTTATTGGTGTATTCTTTTCTTTTATTTATTTTTTTGGTGAGTTTTTACTATATTAACTATCTTTTAAAAATATTTATGTTATCAATAAAATATATTATTTAGGTTTTCTATAGGGTGCCCTTAACAGAGGAAAATTTTAATATTTAACTGGATAGGATGAGCTGTTCTGTGAATATCAATCTCTTTCTGCAGCCACTCTTCTCATCAGCCAGTGGTCCTTTGAACAAAGTGGCTATGGGTGACAGGTATGGAGGTTATCCAGGGGTTCAGCAACATGGACTTACACTCACTAAGGCTGACCTGGTCCATGTACTGCTAAATATCCAATCTGCCAGCACCAGAGACCAACACTGAGTTTCTGATAGTAGCATGTCACCATTCCTGGGGCAATTAGCCAGCTACCTCATGACAGGTTGATTACATTAGACAGATCCATTATGGAATAATCAACGTTTTGTTCTTCCCAGAGTAGACACTTAAACTGAATATGGATTTACCTTCCCTGCATGCCATGTTTTTGACAGAACTATCATCCCTTGGCTTACATAATGCAATATCCACTATCATAGTATTCCTCACAGCATTGCTTCTGATTAAAGAACTCAATTCATCATAAAGGAAATGCACAATTGGGCCCACTTGTAGAATTCACTGGTTTTACCATGTTTCCTATGACCTTGGCTATATTTACTAGAACAGTGGAATTGCCTTTGAATACTAAATTACAGGGCAAACTAGGTGGCAATATCTTGCAGGAGTGGGCAGATTTCTCCAGCAGACTTATATGAGCTGACTCAGCATCCAACATACCATACTTTTCTTTTCCAGGATTCATGGGCCCTGGAAACAAAGGAGTGGTACTATTCACTATCATGCCCCTTGTCCAACTACCAAAAGTTCTGATTCTTGTTTCTGCAACTTTATGTTCTGCTGGGTTGGAGGTCTTAACTTCCACCAGGGAACACAAAAATGATTCTATTTACCCTGACAGGAAACACTACCACCTCAGAACTTTGGGCATCTCATGCCTCTGAATCAATAGGCTAAGAAGGGAGTTATGGAGCTGCTCAAAGTGATTGATACCAACTACCAGGGGCAAATTAGATTACTACTCCACATGGAGAAACACAGTGTATGTCTGGAATGCAGGAGAGCCCCTAAGGAGATTCCCTAAGGAGCCCTGTGATTAAGGTCAATGGAATACTACAGCGATGCTATTCAGGACTCCTAACTACCCAGATCCTGAAAAATTGAGTCACTGCAATTAGCAAAGTTTGAATTGCTGAAGAAAAAGGGAATTCAAAGTGTTTAGTAAAAAAAGGTAGTTAAAAATGCCATTTATGGTCACATAATTACAAAATTAAAGACTTTAATTGAACATTTGCTCCTTACTTTTCCCCGACTACAAGTGTATATGTGTCGATATATGGGTGTGTGTGTATATTTATATATGTATCTGTACATGCATGTGAGTGTGGTTTCTTTCCCTTCGTATTTGCTTATGTAATGTAAGAGGTATTAATTTTGTGCCACAGTATTAAGATATTGTTACATTTACCTCACGGTATTTAAGCTATGGGATGTCAAAAAGGAAAGTAAACATTGCCCAAGGACTTTACTTTCTCATCTGGGGAAAGATTAGTACATTTTTGGTTGTATGCAGGATATTGTATCAGATAGGATGGATTATAATCTTGTTATTGTCTTTACTTGGAGATTAAGTGTAATTTAAAGAGATATGGGTGGTAAATTGATGAAAGTTTGAATTATAATAGTTAATCTCATGTCAACTTGACTAAGCCACAGGATGCCTACATAGCTGATTAAATATCATTTCTTTCTGTGTCCCTGAAGATGTTTCCAGAAGAGATTAGCATTTCAGTTGGTAGACTAAGGAAAGCTGATGCCCCTCTCAATATAAGTGGGTATTATCTAATCTAGTGAGAGTCTAAATAGAACAAAATGTGCAGTAAGGTTGAATTAACTGTACATGATTCTTCGAGCTTAAACTAGAATCTACCCCTGTCCTCAGGGTTTCTTATTCTTAGGCTTTTGGATCAAAACTGGTATCTATATCACTGGCTCTTTAGATCTCAGACTTTAAAGCTAAGCCACCAGTTTTACTGGGTCTTTAGCTTGCAAGGGGAAGATTATGGGTCTTCTTGGTTGCATTAACCAATACTTCATAGTAGGGCTCTTGTTTATTTCTACAAAATATATTTATATACATAAATATATTTGTGTAAATTTATATACATAAATACATTTGTATAAAAATATATGTGTATATAAAATCTCCTATTGGTTTTATTCTTTGAAGAATTCTGACATGTATAGTTACCCTAATGGACATGAAAAACAGCAGTAATTATTTTTTTTTTCACTCATAGGAAACTTAAAAGGTGACCATTTCTTCATGATGTTCCTATCACTGAGATACGTAGGTACACTATTAGGACATACACACAATATTAGTTGTGTGTCCCCAAAAACACTTACTTAGGCCCTCAGTGGAGTTCTGCATCCTCCTACAGTTTAAAGTCATAGCCATCCATGTATTTAGATCCCTTTAAATGAAGATAAACTAGAGTTTCCTTAAGGAATAACTCAGTGGAAATTACATAAACAGTCTTACTCTTAGGTTTTTTCAGAGGAACTTTAATTCTTATCATAGTAGAGAATTGAAAAAGAAAATATGCAAATACCATTTTGAAGAGATGCTAATCCCCAAGGACCCAAAACATCACAGTAGAGCACCACCCAAAATGAGGATTTTGCACCAAGATGGTAACTGAAATATTTACCTGAATTTATCTCATGATGGGCCAGGTATTCTTTTGTAATCTCACACTGCTCCTGAATCATATGATGAAATATATATACTTGGCAACTTGTAGGATCCCACATTGATTTTTTACCTCTGGAACAAAGGTCATTATAATATCAAGTGAACTTCCTTCATTACTGAGGCAGTAACTAAAAGCAATGTCACATTCTTGGAGTGATTATAGACAGAAATGTCAAAATCAGAGACTTATAAGAAGGTATGACTACTGATTATTAAAAAAAAGTATTTTTAATTTTTTTAGCTTTTAGATAATGCAAAAATATCTGGATTTTAGAAAATTAACTAGATTATTATAAATTTGATTGGATACTATTTTTGGTTGAATCTGCAGGCCCAGATGCAGTCATTCTGCTATAGCAAAGCAATATAATTTCTGGAAACATGTTTGAGACTATCCATCTGTCAAACACAATTCCTAAAAAAAATCATAAAATCATGAGATACTCTTGTCATTCACCTGCAAGAATAGCAGTAGGCCTTTATTGTTTTAATTCAGAACTACAACACCATTCAGAATTCCTATCATGAATTATTTTTCAGGGACTCAGAAAATTTCATCAGGTATTATGTTTTTCCAGTACATTGATGAAATCAAGCTACCTCAATCTGATGTGCAAGAATTTTAGGCAACTTAGATAAATAAGAGGGCATCTGGTTTCCAAGGAATGAAAAAATTCCCAACAGTATTTTAGGTTTTGTCACCTCATTTAATTTCTTTGGTGTCAGAGATTTATGACAACTGAAATATAACCTTTAAATAAAAGTACAAATAGCTGTAACTTGTACTTCTTACTAATGAGAAACAGAAAAAAATGTTTAGCAAGACTCTTTAAAGACTTAAAGGTTAAATATATGATTATTCATAACCCCTCTCTATCCTAATATGAAAGCTGCTAATTTGAGTGGAACCCAGGGAAATAGAAGGCCCATGAGTGGTCTTGGGAAACCCTGTAAGAAATATGACCTTCCAAATAAAATATCTCTTGTGCCCATGATATGTTTTGTATACAGAGAGAAGCTAGGGTAAGAAATCACAATGCAAACCCCTAAAAAACTTAAAAATTACATCTAATTTTCAAGCAATAATTCTTCAGAGAAACTGGACCTAGCTTGTTGCTAAATTCCTTAGGTATGGAATTCCCGATCATGGTATGGTCAAACAACCAAATGGCTTTAGCTGTCCATAATAAACGTCATTTTGATGTTTAATCCTAGTTATCATTAAACTGGCATAGTCCTATGTACTAGGTACCTTCCTCTATTCTATTTTCAAATTTCCCCCCCTTTATCCATAATTTTTCACTGGCAGTTCCTTGAATCAAGGAGGTTCAAATCTAGTTTACAGACACTCCTGCAAGATACTCTATTTTGTTGAAAGTCATAAATTCAAGTCATCATCAGGATAGCTTTACGGACAGTGAGGAAAGTAAAATTTCAACAATTCAACAATTTCAACTTACCAGAATTTCAAGTAAATCATGGGATTGGCCACTTTGAATAATGGCCAGAAATAGAGATCCACTCATTAATTGTCAGTAATAGTTTACTAAAGTGATCTGACCAAGATGGACTTAATAGTCACCCTTCCAGCTTGACTAAATTTTAGACAGCATCTTTCTGCCTCTAGAACCCTGACAAAATCGAGATAGCCTAGTCACAGAGGCCTTTCCCCTCATTTTATTAAGAATATTCACTTTTTAAGGCTGCATAATGTTCCATGGTATACATATACCACAATTTATTAATCCATTCATGGGTTGATTGGATGGAGCCGAAACATATGTTACTTAGTAAAGTATCTCAAGAATGGAAGAAAAAATATCCAATGCACTCAGTTCTATTATGAAACCAATTTTCAATTACTCACACTTTCATATGAAGAATAGATTACAACTATGGCCCAAGATGAAGGAGAGAGGAGGAGGAGGATGGGAGGGGAGGGAGAAGGTCAGATCCAGGGAGGGTGAATGAGGGGATCACACCTATGGTGCATAATGCAAGGGTACATGTCGGATCTATTAGTAAAGAGCATAAATGTCTTAACACAATAACTAAGTAAATGATATGAGGTATATATTAACCAGTGTGATGTAAGCATTCCTAATTCTATATGAAATCAGCACATTGTACCCCATAAATGCATTAATGTATGCATGATCTATGTGTCTAATAAAAAAATTAATATAAAAAATCTGAAGTGCCACTCATAGTAACAGGAAAATAGTATTTTATATATATCTTTATAATGAAATTTATAAACTAGTAAAATAAAGAATATTCA
>NW_003852729.1:120717-121715 GCF_000181295.1 Otolemur garnettii
GAGACCAATTATCAAATAAGAATGGCATATGATCCTCTACACCAGATTTTAAAGTCTTTCCTACAATTGGTTTTAGTTGACTTGAGTACAGACAGCTTTCTGTTTTTTTCACTCTTATTTTAATAGCCTTAATAATTTTTTTCTTACTGGTTCAACTTTGTCTAGTAAAATTTTTCTTTCTCAAACTAATGATTTGGAAGCAAGAAAATTATAAATTTTAATAAAATAACTTTGGAAAATACGGTCTGTGAATGAAAATCTGTGAATAGCCATATATTTTCCGAGCATTTGTATTCCTGGTAAATCTTCACACACACACACACACACACACACATATGCACACACATATCAATCTTTAGATGATTATTTCAATAATTAGTGAAGAAGACTACCCATTTGGATGTCAGTCAGCTTTGTTAATAATACTGGAGTTGGTCAATTCGCTCATAAACTACATGGCCATGTTGGCAGTGAAAGATCCTATTCATGAGATTAACCAAATGGATTATCTTTTACAAAAGCTTAACTGGTTATCATCAGTGATTCATTTCTGACTATCCGAGTGCGAACGCTAATACTGACCATCAGTTAACACTGTTCTCTGAAAATCATTCTGTCACCTCTTGGCAACCTGATGAATTTGGGCCTTTTCATCACAGAACTCTTTGTGTCTTCTTCATTAAAAATTGTATTTGTTTTTCCTGGAAGAATTCCTCACTTAAAACCATCATCCAAATGCTATCTTCTCAGTTACTTTTGGCCCACAGGGAAATGGTTTAAACTACTGAAAATAAAGGAAGCGAGGAGATGTGCTGACGTTGACCCTAAATGACTGTAGAAAAAACATATTAAGAATCAGTTATGGCTGGCTCAGCACCTGTGGCTCAAGCAGCTAAGGCGCCAGCCACATACACCTAAGGTGACGGGTTCGAATCCCCAGCCCGGGCCTGCCAAACATCAATGATGGCTGCAACCAAAAAATGGCCGGGCGTTGTGGC
>NW_003852729.1:121871-131180 GCF_000181295.1 Otolemur garnettii
ACCAAATGGGGAGTTTGGAAAGCTGTACCACAAGGTATGGTATACTTTTTGAATGATAGCAAGTGTCTGAAAATAAAGGGCTGTAAATAGGAAAACCACTATTCTTTCTTAGAACTAGTGATCTAATTAAAAATTGTGTATTCTCATTCACTTTTGGGATTCACTTCTTTATTTAAATAAAGACTGATAGGTAAATAGGTAGACCCATAGATCCATAGATCCTTTCACCAGTTACTATTTGGTTATGTTAGGTGTTAAAATACAATCTGGCAATTTTAGTGTCTGTATTTCATTAATTAAATAAGCAATGAATCAGAGACTGCTTATTTTTACAAAATACAGAGAATGGTATTAGCCTTCCATGAATGTGAGTCAAGGTGTTTATTTACCTTCATTAAGTTGAATTTCCTTTGCTTCCATTTTTCCTTTTTTTCCCATGGTCAACATCTATATTTTTAGAATAATAGTTCTTTCTTCCCGTTCTCTACATCTTACTTTTGTTTTGGATCCCTTATTTTCTTGAGTCACTTTAAAAACTTCTGAAACTTCTGTTCTACACAAATATAGACCAGAATTTTCTGAGTCTGCTAATCTGTTAGAAACTGAGCCATATTTTCTATTATTTCTGATATTAAGAAAATTATTTGCTAGAACCCATGTATCTTTCTAAAAATATTTGGTAAAAAAAAATCACATCTAACATACTTATTGTTTATTTGTTTGTGTTCAATTCCAAGGGATTTGAAAAAGATACATAAAATTTTACAGAGAGGTGACCAACATATAGAATATTTTGTTAATATTTTATAAAATTTTATAATGAATACTTTTAAATAAAGGTACATTTAGCTATAATTTCTCTTATGTGTGGCAAGTTTATGGGCCACCTTCGGGACATTCTGTGTCTGTATGTATATGTGTATTCATGGAACAATTACATTTTTAACCCTATGAAATATTCAATAAATCCATGAAATTAATAAGTATGTTTTGTCATAGATCTTCCAAAAAATAACCTTACATGTTATCTTTTCATTTTCAGTCATATTTCATTTCCAAAAGGAATCTACCCATTATGTTAATAAAGAAAATGTCCCTGTTGCTTATGTATGAGACTGTGAGTATAAGTGTATTGTAACTATGGGACAGTGAATGTTTTGCTTCTTTTTCTCCTGAATCTTCAATTCTTATGTTGGATCATTTTAGATTTCCATTTTAAATAACTAATGATTTAATTTTTGTGTCATTCAGTCCTGTCAACTATTATTTAGCAATGTCCTTTTTTTAGATCTCCTTTTTAAATTACAGACTTCCTTCTTTTGTTTTCCCTGTGAGTATTATTTGTGTATATGTGGAGATAACATTAAATTTCAGATGGAAAATGGAGAAAGGAGTGTGTCCTCCACTAGCCACTCTGTCATATCATATATTTCTCTTTGTTATCAATATATTTATAAAGTTTTATTCTCAGACACCTATATGTAGGAGAAAAAGAATGGAAGATGGACTACAATTGGTATACAATTTCTGTCTGCAGTATATGCAAATATTCCCTTCAGAAATGAATATGAGTTCATTCATCTCCATAAAAGGGGAGATGAAGTTTATGACTCACTGTGCCCTACCAACACAAATGGCGATTCTTATTTTTTCCTCAGCTAAAATTAGGTGTTTATTCTGCACATTTTTGACAAATGTATTCCCAAGGGAAACACTGAAGAATTTTGTTGTTTTGTTTTCCAGGATTCTAGGTCATGGGGTTAGTCTCTGATGTCTGGCTGATATCGTCCTAAATGGTGGAAGCTTATAAATAGATTACAAGTTTGCCAGGCTTCAAAAAAGTGTACAGTGACAGAGCAGAAAAAGAAAAATAGTGTCCAAGGAACATTTGGAAGTGGCCCAATGTATAGAATTTTGTAGAAGTGACCTGTGTCTACTGAAAGCAACCATAAGTAGTAAATGAAACTTGAGCTAGCAGAAACTTGAGCAAGTGACACCATTCATTCTGATTTACAAGAACTTTCTCTCATGCTATCATTCATTCTCTCATTCATTCTTGCCACAGACTCCTCATGGGAAAATGAGGTCTGACAATTAAGTTAGTAAACTTTCCATCATGTGCTCAGGTTGGCAGCACTGTATAAACAGCTCAGTAAAATTTAACAACCTTGGTATATCAGTGTCTCACAGTGCTGTTTATGTCAACATGTGGTGATGTCTTGCTGACTGGAGTCGTTATTATATGTGTTGTGGGCCATAGCAAAAATGTCAGAGCTTGAATTAAACAATCAACAAAAATTAGATTTTCTATTAAACTTGGTGAGAATTCTAGGACATGTTAGGCCAATTTAGGGGGATAATGCCATGAAGAAAGCTGCATTGTACAAATAGAGTAAATTTTTTTTTTCCTGAGGGGAAAGAAAGCATTACTGATGAAGAAACATCAGGGAAGTCATTCATGAGCACAACTGGAGAAAACATTGCAGAAATTCATCGCATTGTGAATCAAAATCATTTGCTGACCATGGGAAGCATAGCAGATCCAATAAACATGAATAGAGAAACAGGAAAATCTCATCTGAAAAACTTGCCAGGAGAAAGGTGTGTGCTAACATGGTCCCAAAGAAGCTCACTGATGAACAAAAGCAGTGGAGAGTCCATATTTGCCAAAACATTTGATGAAGCAACTTAATGTTTTGTGCCATGTTGTCACTATTGATGAAATATGGGTGTACTGGTACAGACCCCTAAGTTTCAAAGCATAACGTAAGTCAGCCAGTTCTCTAGGACCAAAAAAGTTCCATCAGTACAAATGTTGTTATTAACCTTTTTGGATATCAGTAAGATTGTTGATTATTAATTTGTACCAAGTTAACTATTCTGAATTCTGAAAAAGCTGCATGAAAAAGACAAAAGAAACTTTTGCCAAGAACTCATGGCTCTTGTATCATGACAATGCACCAGCTTACACGGCACAGAGTATGAGGGAGTTTTTAGCCAGTAAAGAAATAACTCTATTAGAACACCCTTGCTACTCACTTGATCTGGCCTCCAGTGACTTTTTATTTTCCTTAAATTAAAGGAAATATTGAAAGGAAGATATTTTGATGAAATTCAGGACATCAAGAGCAATCTGAAGATAGATATGATGGCCATTCTAATAAAAGAGTTCCAGAATTTCTTTGAAGTGTGGATGACATGCTCATGTTGGTGTAGCTGCCCAAGGGCAGGACTCTGAAGGTAACTGTAGCGATATTCACCAATGAGGTATACAGCATATTTTCTGGGATGAATTTATGAACTTAATTGTCAGACTCCTTTTTAGAGTTTAACATACACATAGAGTTTGTACGTACACATTATGATTGACATATTATGGATACATTAAGTAGATAATTCATAATTCTTGCATCCCACAGATTTCATTAATTAATACTCAGTGGATATTCTATAAAGATGATTCACTGTGATTCATGAGACATGCACAGTCTTCATTATACAAAACGTAATCCATTTAAAACTTTGTGTGTCTGCTAGGATGTTTGTTTAAGCATTGTTCAAAATGAAAACATTGGAGGCATGGAAGAGTTTATTTAGGTTAATTCTTGATACACATTTATATGTGATTTACTAGAATAAAGGTTTGGCAAAAAAGTGATATAATGCAAGGCATGGTACTGTAAACACACTACAAAGCAAATATGATTGCATTCACACATACGCACTCTTAGAAGAAAACAGCTAAAAATATATCTTTATGTATGCATAAGTGTTTGGATAAAAATCTTTTGTATCTTTATATAAGCATGTAATTATGATTTTTTACATGAATATGTATTTATTTTAAATCAAAACCCGTGCATTATAAAATTAAATTGGGTTTGGTAGTCATCAGCTGCAAATCCAATGTGTGCCAAGCTTTTCTTTTGTTCCAGCATATCACTGCATGCACATTAGATGCTCATTCAATATTTATGGAAATATGGATAAAGGTGAAACATAAGATGAGAAATTATAGCATAAACAAATAGATATCTCAACATTTTGTTTACCATTTGTTTTGTATTTTGTTTTCTTTAAAAAGTCTATACTAATTGCACTCAGCAGCAACTCAAAGGCAACATAATCACTTACGAAATCACTGACTGTGAATCATATGATTCCTTTACCCCCTGCATATATAATTGTCTTTCCCACTTTGCAAACCTAATCATTAATCAGCACGGATCTTTTCAAAATTACCTGTTTACTCTAGTGGCTATTGAACTACCAAGTGTACATTCTATTAAGGTGACCCTAAGTCCTTACAGCCAAAGAAGAACAATCAGTGCAAAATGGCATGAGAGAAAAACTAGTGAATACTAGTCCAGACACCCTGGGAACATCAGCGTCATGATGCTACTTTTTAGATAGACCCCCTGACACCAATAATAGCGCTAATAATAGCTCTGACCTACATAGAGCTATGTCTTTTCAAAGGTGATATGAATATGTTATACAAAGAGTGGTTAGCTTCATCTTAGAGTAAGGCTGCAGCTATGGCTTCAGGAATTAATCCGAGATTGTCTGCTCTATTCCCTGGAGTTATTTATTCTCTCACCACAGCCCCTTCCATGGTTCCTCTTCCAGACTACACTGAGCTGTAGAGTCTGTGATTCAAAAAACAAACAAGTGCACGTCTGAGAGGGAACTATTTGTAAAGTTGCACAAAATAGTTTTATTTTTTGAAGCTGGATATGAATTAACTTGGAAAAAGAAGAAAAGTCACGGATAAGTTAATTTAACTGTAGAGAAAATATCTGAAAGGATTACAAAGCTTCAGGGAACTTGATACATACTGGAGCTCTGTTTTTTCAATGTTTTTTCCACTTAGTGTGAGGCTCTCACAGCCACCAGCTACCCAGCCGGCTTTCTGGGGCAGCCTCCTGCTCTGCAGCCAACTTTCTTCCACAGCAAGTGATATTCTTGGGCATCATGATTAGGGCTGCTGCTCTGGAGGGAACCAAAGGAAATGCTCCTGTGAATTAGGAAAAAGAGTAACTAAAGCAGTAATAAAGAGAAACCTGAACAGATTATTTAAATATATTGCTAAGATTGGTGAACCCTGGTTAAAGTTAATAACAAGAAAGGGAAAAACATAATTAAGTAACATTAAAAATATTAAGGGTTAAAAATCCTAAGTGATTATTTTACACAACTTAAAGTAATTAAGAGAAAATATAAATTAAAAGGATTATTTTCCAGAAAATAGTAACATTCTAATGTCTAAATTGAAAGAAAACTTTATGCTCTATGAAATTTAAAAATAAAATGATAAGCATATGTACTTGCTCAAATGAAAAATAAAGAAAACAAAGGTGATGAAGTTAATATTGTAGTTGACAGATTTAATGCAAACAATTTCATAACAAGATTGAACTTTATTTTGCTAGATTTTAAAATTCAAAATTGAAATGTATTATTCATATCTGTGCAACAAGTACTACAGTAACATTTTCTTCAAGCAGAAGACAGAAGGTGAAATAGACAGAAACACAGTACAAATAATACATTTTAATGAATCCCACTCATTACAATTAAGAAGTAAAAAACAAATAACAGTAAAGAAAAACTGAAAATTTGGGAACCCTATCACAAAAGTTGTACGTGTGCCTCTGTCTGTGAATATACCATATAATTATCACGAGAACAAGTAAAATTAAATGTCATATGGCGATCACAGCAATACCTTTTAAGACACCTCAATGGAATCAAAGATGAAAAACTAATTCAGAAATCAAATGCAAAGTTTTACCTAAAATTTAATATAAATCTTTGTTTTTTAACAGCTGTTGTGTTATGTTAAAAGAGTGATACAAACCTGGAAAGGAGCAATAAGTGAAATATTAATTACAGAATCTTTGGGATGAAGGCACAGTGATAGCCAGTGAAAAATTCTATACATTATATGGTAACAGCAGTAATAAAGAATGAAACATTGTAGATTATGTATGCAACTCAGATTATTAGGAAAAAAGGGCACAAATTATGGAATGAGAAATTATGACAAAATGGTACATATAAACCCAGAAATAAATGACCTAGGAAAGAAGGAAATGTGTGAGAATTAGGTGAGAAATAAAAATCCAGATTAGTTAAGAAATAAAATTAAGATTGATAAACGCTTTCACATATAATCATGAAAAAGCAATAGAGTATACAAATTAGAAAATATTCAGACTAAAAAATGAACAAAGAATTTTCAAGGCATAAATTAATATTTTGACGTAGTTTATTAACATTAAATATGAGAATCCAATGCTGTTTGTTTAGTAACCTACGTTATTTTATTCAATGAGAGATTCAATATTAGAATATGATCCTCTGTGCCTTCAAATAAAGGGAATTTTCACGCCAAGGCCTAGTTTATTGACTTCAATTGTCTAGAACTTTACATTTTCTTTTTATTTTTCTTTGCTGCTAATAGACTTACCATAAATAAGTCAAAAGAAAAAAATCCTTATAAATCTTAGAATTATTTATAATTTTATATGGAAGTGAATTTCTCTTTTAGAATATACAAATGATCAATTTTTACAGAAAATATGCAGATATTTTAAGAAAAATGGGTTTTTCATAAATGATAGCTCATAAAACCAAGAGCTCATAAGACTATTCAAGTCTCAGAGCTCTCAAAGAACCTAAGTCAAGGTAATTTCCTCTCTCATATGTTTGCTCCATGTTATCTGTTCTTCTCCTAGAAATACAAATGATAGGGTGGCGCCTGTGGGTCAAAGGAGTAGGGTGCTGGTCCCATATGCCAGAGGTGGCAGGTTCAAACCCAGCCCCAGCCAAAAACTGAGAAGAAAAAAAAAATTATTATTAGATTGGGAGAGGCTTTAGCTAACATATCTAGTCTTCAGAATATATTATAAACATAGATCGTGTAAATATTTCTTAAATGATTTCTCTTACTTCAAAGCTAGGCTTTGTTTTCTACCCATTTTAAGATCTATAACACCTGTTGGGATTAGAAATAATCTGTAAAGACTCTGGACCAATGATTTCTGTCTTATTTTCTACTGTGCATTGTTGGCTATGCCTATAAGAGGAAATAGTTCTGTTACTGTGTAAAATAATCTACAAATATCAACTGGGCTCTGTGATGGATACATACAACATTAAAGATAGCTTCAAGGATGTACAGATCTAATTCTAAAGATGAATTGCCATTTAGCTCAAGGATGAATGACATTCAGAATGCAACAAAATTAAGTAAAAAATAAGCATTCTGTCGATTTATATCACTAGGCTTTGGTGTCTTTGGCCTTCATTCACCAATCAACTGTAGCAGCACTGCCGTTCTCATGGTGTTATGTAAGGTATACTTCCAAATGATAAAGTAATTATCAAAATCTAAGTGAGTGCAAATTAGAAGTCATCTCTGGTTGTGGTACATTAATTACTGATGGCCTAAGAAATGTCTTGGGCCACACAATGGCTGGTTATACTAGGTTACTGCAAATTATTCTTTGAGAATATGGCTGTGTTTGGAATAGAGTTATTTACAATTAGCAAAGGAGCAATTTCTATCACTATAGTAGCGATGCACTAAACTTGCTCTGTGTTCAATAGTCAGGGGTATCTTTAGGGATTTTTTTAAGAAACTTAATCATGTCATCCAATATTTGGGTTAGTCTTCAACAAAGTTATTTTTTAGAAAAGGTACTGTATTGTTAAAACGTTTAAAAAGTTCAAAATAAAAATTACATAAAAGAGTATAGAGTGAAAACTCTTTCTCCTATATACATCTGTATTTATCACCTATCTAATTCCTCAATCCTGGAGACAATAATTATTTTAAGTTTTAGTAATTTTTTTTCCAATATCCCTTTATGAAAATAAAACATGTTTTAAAATTTTCTCCCTTCTTTCACTACACGTAGTGCGCAATATATGCTGTTCTCTTTAGCAATGTATCCTGAAACTATGTTTACACTATAGTGATCCTCAATTTCTTTGTATAGCTACTGAATATTCCAGTAGGTGTTAATAGCATAGATATCTTATAAGTGTTCTAAAGAAGAGCACTTTGATATTTGTTACTGCAGAGAACACTGCCACAAATAATTGTGGATAAACATAATCTTTTATGTATGCAGATACAACCATAGGGTAATAATATTTAAAAGAAAAAGTACAGAATCAAAAGAAAAATTCAATTTTAGTTAGAATAGACATTGGCAAATTTACTTCATTGATGTTTATATCATTTTGCATTTCCAAAAGCCATGTTTGAGAGTGTCTGTTTCTCCAAAATTTCACTAATAGAATGTGCGAGCACTTTTAGATAGCTTCTAATATATAGATGAAAGATGATTTTGTGTTGTAGTTTTAATTGTCATACATTTTATCATGAGCAAGATTACTTTTTAATATACAAGTATGTACATATT
This sequence comes from Otolemur garnettii, assembly GCF_000181295.1. Taxonomy (NCBI): domain Eukaryota; kingdom Metazoa; phylum Chordata; class Mammalia; order Primates; family Galagidae; genus Otolemur; species Otolemur garnettii. Next base: position 130,307 of record NW_003852729.1, read on the forward strand.
TGAGTATCTATTTTATTATCCTTTGTATTTTCTAAGATTTAACCATTTATTCCCTTGTGTGGATTTTACTAATGAGATGTTTGTTCTATGAAGATGAGCCCTTTGTCTATAGTATTTTTCTCAATTTTGTCTCCCAGTTTATTTGTTGTGTGTGATTTCTCTCTGTTTTTTAAAGGTCATAATGAAAATTGTAACTTTAGGAAATCAAACATAAATATCTTATTTCTGTTTTTATTAGTGATTAAAAATACCTGTTATACTTTAAGTTTATTTAAAAATTTATATATTTTGAAAATTTTATTTTGTTTTCTAATATTAATGTATTTATTTTTCTACATCCATTGATTTAAATGCTCATCTTTATCACCACTGATTTGAGAGTATAACTTAATTATATACTGCATTGTCCTAAGTATTTGGATCTGGTTTTGTAATTTCTGTTCTGTTCTAATATTCTGTTAGTGTATTCAGTTGAGTAATAGACAACTCTTTCACATCTCCTTTATCTGGGGTCTACGGACCCTTTGGGCAAAATATCTTTGCCCCTCCCCCAATTTGTAGGCAACATTAATAAAAAACATTGCCTCTTTTATTTCTGTGGCATTGATGCTGTATGTTCATGCTATATTTTCATTTTATTTTATTTTATAAAAATAAATTTTAAATTAGTCAAGTGATACTAGTAAAGATTTCAAAATATCTGATGTGACACAGCAATATAGTCATGTCTTCTGGCTCAATTTTGTTTTAAAATGTGGAATTTAAAATTTCTAATTTAGGCAAGCAATTATGTTGACAGTTGTTCTATTTAAAAAATGTGTCAAATTTTTCAAACGCTTAGGGTAAAGGGAAAAAAAAATATTGATAGTTTCCA
>NW_003852729.1:131454-138651 GCF_000181295.1 Otolemur garnettii
AATGACAATAACAACAACAACAAAAATTGCTGGGTGTTGTGGTAGGCACCTGTAGTCCTAGCTACTTGGGAGGCTGAAGCAAGAGAATTGCTTAAGCCCAAGAGTTTGGGGTTGCTGTGAGCTGTGACACTATGGCCCTCTACCAAGGGCAACATAGTGAGACTCTGTCTCAAAAATAATAAAGTACTAAAATAAAATAAAATAAAATTCCTAGTATATGATTTTCAGTAAATCTTTATAAGGGCTTTCATTTGAATATTGCATTGGTAACTTTAGTGTGAGGTGATACTCATAATATTTGCTTTCCAGTGATCTTCAAAAATAAATATTATTGCCTGTTGTTTTTATTTATGTTAATATTAAATTATATACAAATTTAAACATATACAAAATAGTAGAGAATGGTGTGGAAGGAAGGCGAGCAGAGTTGACCAGAGCAAGGACATTTTGTTTCTGAATGCCAGTGCCCAACTTTCTGACTGAAGAATGCCTTTGCCACTTTCCACTTTTGAAAGGAAATGTCTCAGATACCTTGTGGAATAGTAATTGGGAAGTGTTCTACTACTACATTTGTAGTATCTGGACTACTCTATCTAGTTGTAGCTATTCTAGTGATAGTGATACTTTCTATTAATCTAACACATGCTTCAAGTATTACTTAGGTACTTGTTGCTGACAAGATTCCTATTATTTTGCCTTAGTCACTGAACTCTTACAATCAGTATTCATTTAGGCACACAAGAGAATCTAATCTTTTCACTTTCTGATCAAATGGTCAATAATTGCTGTTTTTCCTATGCAACCTATGTTTTATTAGCTAGGCATTGTTCTTGATTGTAAAAGGTCTATCTCCTGCCCTGACAGCACCTACCTATACTATGAAGTTTTGCTAACACTGGCAACCTTACCAACTGCTGGGCCCGTGCCAGAGAGCACTATACTCATGACACCCCTGGACTGTTTGTCCAGCCTTTCTTGCTCAAAGATTGGAGAAATTTCACAGGAAATGATATTGGGTATTCATATGGGATTTTGGAAAAATACATCAACTGCCAGTGAAAGACATGTTTCAGGGGGACTAGGGGAACCCAGAGAAGGTGTCTCTACCATCCTGGAATAAGGGACAATATTGCTCAATACTTCTAGGAAACATTTCTAACAAAAGAGGGAAATGTGGAAGGAAAGTAACCAGAGCTGGTCAGAGCAACACCGTTTTTTCCCTGATTGTTACTTTGCAACTGCCTGACTACAGAATGTACTAGCTGATGCTGCAGACAAAAATTGCTGACACTTTATAAAAATACTTTATCCTGAGGACTGAATTTTTCTAAACCACTGAATCAAGAACTTTGACTTAGGAATCAGTGAATTGTTCTTATAATACTTTACCACTAGTCAAAGTAGGAAGTTATGAATGTAAAGTTAATTGCTGATGAGTACTGGCTTTCTTCCTTTTCTTTAAAAGCACAACCCAAGAGTAAGCTGGTCAGGACACAATTCAGATGCTTCTGGAATCTGTGTACTACAAATTACAATTCTAAGATTGTCAATAAGCCCCTTTACTTTTATTTCAGTGTCTGTGACTCTTTGGCTTAAAATAGTTTAATGTAGCCCCACTTAGAAATTCCCCAGTTCATAAACTATTAATCATGGTCAAGCATCAGTATCTTTGTTTACATTCCCTCACTATTTTTTGTTGAAAAATGTCCAGATATATGAACTATAAATAATGCAATGATTATCTCTAAAGTTAAGGACTAATAGGAAATAACCAAAATACCATTATTATGCCAAATGATTAGTAATAATTTATTAATATTCCTTAATATATTTCAAATATTCAGTGTGATAATCTCAAATGCATAACTGACATAATACATTAAATATAATTAATTTATCTTTTAAAAACATAGATTCATATAATCACTTCATGGTAGAATATAAAAATATTTTTTATTATTTTTTACGGCTGCATAATTCATTTATATGTGCAGATGAATTAAAAAACTATGTGAGATAAACACTGAGGTTGGTTCTAGTCTTTTCTATGAAAAAATAATGCCATCACAAAGAGCTCTGTGCATTTGCCTTTCTATAGATTCAATATTTTACATTTGAGATAATTTATTGAAGTGAAATATTTACAACAAATAATAAATGGTATATAAAGTTAGTAAATGTTACTGAATTCCCTTCCTTAGTCTCAACATTTGATGAAAGAGGTATTTCCTCACAACCTCACCAACAGAGCTCTAGATCAAACTTTTGCATTCTTGCCAATTCAGTCTGTCAAAATTGATACCACAATATTCTTTAATATGTAGTTTTCTTACTATAAAATGTTTAACATCTATAAGTTTGGTTAAGAACAATTTGCACTGCATTTCTTTATTTCCATAGCTCATGTTCCCCTGGGCTTCCTTGCATTCTCCATTTTCAGGTCTGGTAGATTGTAAAGGTGATTAAAATTTTTCATTCCTTCTACAAAAATCTGAATCCTTTTTCTCACCCCTTCCCTCTGGGTTGACCAGGTAACTTGCAATAAAAGTCAATAGGCAAATAGCAAAAGTGAATGATTCAAATGAGGTCTGAACAATGCTTGTACCCTGGGTATTTCTCTTTTTCTGTTTTAGGAACCCCAAATCAGCCTGACTTAGCTGGCTTGTACATGACAGTCATGATTTTTGCTGGCATCAAGCCAAACTCAGAAGTAGAGGTTAGTTCATCTGGAACCAGCCAATCCCTAACCAAACCACCATCTGCCTGCACACAGTCATACCAACTAGAGACTAGCAAAGCCCATTCAAGATTAAAAAAACAGAAACAAACAAACAAACAAAAAACCTACCCAGCATAAGCAAGAGCTAAACAAATGTTTGTTATTTTTTATTTAGTAAGAATTGATGTTGTTTGATGTATAGCAATGTAAAATTATTATATTAATTATTTCATATTACAAAGGAAATACCTTGTAATTTTTAAGTTTTTTTTTTATTTAAGTTTGATCCATTTGAAATTTAGCCTCATCCAAAAAAAATCACTTTAATTTTTATCTTAGTGTCTATCAACTATGTCAGCATCATTTACATGTATATTCATCATTACCACACTAATTTTAAGTATGAACTCTGGTGGTGTGGAGACAGAAAACTACATAGTGATTTGAATTTTTCTATTCTGTTGAACTGATAGGTATTTCCATTCACTGCCAATGCCACACTTCTATAATTATATAAGTATTAAAATACATTTTAATATCTAGCAGTTCTTATTCCTTTTACTGTTCTTTTTCAGTATGTTTACTTAGTCTTTTGTGTTTACTCATCCAAATAAGTTTTATAATGAAGTTTTTAGATCTAGAAAAATAACTGCTAACTCTTTAAGCAAGTAACATTAAATTATAGTTATCTCCAGGAGAAATGTTATCTCTTGATCGTCATATTCAAGACAATGAAGTGTCTTTCTCTCTGTTTAAGTTTCTTTCATGTTAGACATCTGGATAAGACAGTTTTAAGAATTGCCTTGTTTAAGTTTTAAATGTGTTGTTCCATTTTTCTTCTATTATAAAAATAGTCATTCAGTACCTGAGGATAAGCTGGCAAGGGGGCAATGTGGAAAGGAAACTTGCATACTCAGTTATTTGCCAGGCAATAACCAAAGGGGCTTAGAGAGGGAAGCAGCTTCATATCCTAAAGGAAATGAATCATTTCCTAAGGAAGTGCTGCCCTAAATGAAATCCTCAGAGTTCTTTTATTGAGTATGAAAAGCATGTATGTGAAATCTAGCATGGAATAAAAAGTCAATTATAAACATAAGCTTCATCACTCAGCATAAGGATAAGACTTATTTTTTACCATGACAGTAAAGAACAAGAAATTAATAGGAAAAAGTAAAGGAAAACATCTTGAAAACAATGTCATACAATCATAAGGTCAAAAAGTTACAAAAGAAATGGGCACAGTGCTTATGGGGTAAGTTTAGCTTCCTTGACTCTCTGTGTTGATCCCATTCCATACTTTGACATGCACAGCAGATCTTATTTATAATTGCTACAGATTCCATTCAGACCACCGCTGGCATTTGGAGTGTGTGTGTGGGTGGGGGTGTTGTTGCAGGAGTCTGGGCTATTGCCAACAGACGCAGGAATATTAGCTCTGGGCAGTCTTACTGCTGAACATTCCATTTAAACTCCCAGATTATTTTCAATCCTGTGCTGTGTGCAGTGTGGGTGACCTGAGGAATCCTGGCTCTTGTCAGAAGACCCTCCAGAATGTCAGCCTAAGCTATATTCTGTACCTGATCTTTCACCTGTATCTCTAACCTACAAAAATATAACTCTATTTTCACTCTCATAGAAGGTTTATAGGCAGACTATATATAAAAGAAAGAGCCAAAGATTTTGAGCAGTTTTCTTATAAAGAAGATGGGATAATTTTTTTTATATATTTTTGCTTTTGTTACGTATGAGAGTGAGCGCTGTTCTACCAAACATGCTATTTTGCTTATTTTTTACAGCCTGACTGTGTTTATACTCATTAGTTTGTGTTCATCTAGTGAAGAAGTTATTAGATAGAATGAATGTCTTTACAATAAGGGTTCACAATATATATTCTGCTCTAGTAAGCTTAGATGCAAACATTTCCATTCTACAACAGATGGTATAGACTCAGCCCCATGGCAGTAATTATAGATGCATTTTATACCATTATGGGTAAGCAAACAAGTATTAAACAGCTTTAACAATACATTTGTGACCAAAAAAAAAAATACATCTCCATGCTAATGTGTCAGCTATTACACAGACAGCTCATTACCATTAACAATAAAATTTTGGATAGATAGGGCTCTGTAATGTGACAGTGCACATGGGAATTATACTAACCATTAATCATGTGTAATGCTAAAATGGGCACATCCACGGCCGTTTCAGTTGTGAATCACATGTTTTGGAAGACCTTTTCCTTTCACTGCACTCACGTGCCAAACAGAGAAGACAGCTGTATTTTCCATCATTCCCATTAACCACATGTTTCATCAAAAAAGTCAATAATAAACTACCTAAATGCTCTTGTGATACATACAGTGGTAAATATTACAAAAGCTCAGTGACGGGAATGAATGAGAAATCATTCATACTAGAGCTGAAATTTTAGATAAAGAACGTGTGTATTTGTTAGCGAATAATGCATGGAAAAATAAAACATTAAGTGAAGGGTAACATATTCAGACTTTTGCTAGGTTTCTTGAGGTTAGAAATATAAATAAATGATTTCTGTCCTTCCAGAATTTCCAGTCTAATAAGGTAGATTTAAAATGTGTGTATATGTATAAATGCAGTATATAATGTATTAATGTAATAATCACAAACTGACTTATAAAATATCATCTTTCAGGTTCATAGTAAGATATATCAAGTTTCCTTCAGTTTTTATCTGTTGCTTATTTACTATGTAATACTTTAAATGGTGATTTTTACAAAAATAAGATATATTCTGTATTAATGAATTGAAATTTACAAAACATAGGTGAGAGTCCACCCAGTACCCTCCCTCCACTCGCCCTTCACCCTCACCTCCCCTCTCCCTCTTCTCCCATCCTTCTTTCTGGACTCTATTTGTGTTTTATCATTCATATGAATGTGTAAGTGATTATATATTGCTTTCATAATAGTATTGAGTACATTGGATTTTTTTCCATTCTTGAGATACATATATACAGTTATGATTTAATAAATATTGAGATAAAGAAAGGAAATTTACAAAAATTAGTGAGAAAATACAGAAGAGAAATTGGGATGAGTCAATTATACATTATGATATATAAGACTCATTACAACTTTCAAAAGTTGATGTTTTCACAGCTAAAGCTTTTTATTAATTTCCTTTGATTTGTGTGGTTTTCACCCAATAAAATATACAAAAAATTTCTGACTTTTATAACTTCATTTTAGGTTAAAGATTTGAACATTCTAGAAACTAGAACACCTCCTCAGAGAAAACCCACACATACACAGACTGTTTATCAGTTTTTCTTCAAAATTATTTTGGTTATAAACCAGGCACAATTTAAGATAGAATTTACTAACATTAAACACATAAGCTATCAGGACTCAAAATATTAAAAATGTGCATTTTTCTTATTTTGATAAGTGCTCATATTATATGGTTGTCCACATAAGTATTTGGAGGAGTGGGATAGTGAGATTCTGACCAAGTCTTATTCTAAATATTGTGATTTTCCTAATAAAATAGGAAGGTACATTAGTAAATGAGATGGAGAGGGAGGTAAAGTTAGAATTTGAGCAGCATGTTGAAGGTATGAAACAGGTACCCAAGGAAGATACAGAACAGATAATGAGAAAACAAATTACAATTTTTAGGCAACTGTAAGGGCACTCTGGAGATGCAAGACTAGATTAAAGACAAATTTTCACCTGTAGTGATAAATCATAGGTAAGAATGAGCATGGTTATGAATTAATTTTCAGCCAAGTTCTGCTACAGAGATCTGGATATTTACTAGGTATAAGTTTGTATTTAGTCAGGTCTGTTTACTCCTACGAGCATTACAAAGTGAACAGAGAAATGGAGTTGATGTTATATGAAAGCTGGGGATAAAAATGGCTGATACTGGAATTTCAGCTTCAAAAACTGGAGTACATGAAGCTGGAGATGAGGAAAAGTGTAGATGTGATAGAATTAGTGGTTCTTAGATGTTCATGAAGTCAGAAATTGTTGATATGGGAAAAATGTAGGGTGCTATGGCCAGAAAGCAGAATTATGAATTTGTGGTTATAGATAGTGTGCTGCCATTGATCAATATAAGGTTTTTGGTCATGGCCATTGGAAAAATTGGTCTGGATAGAACAGAAGACAAGATTATAGGGAAAGACAAATGCTAAGAACTGAGAAGTCAGCCTAATGGAAGGACTTTCCACATATGTATGAAAATCACCATAATTTAAGGTAAAGATAGACTTGGAGGTGTTGGAATGAAGTGCCGCAGAGCCCTCCCCCAATAATACAAGGGAGCTCTGAGCGGAGGTCTCAGAGTCACTGAGCACAGTTCTCTGTGGTGGTCATTTCACAGCAGTTGCTCATTGGCCTCCCTCTCTTTCCTCTGTCTCATTTCTTTATCGTTCGAATAAACTACTTGAATTAATCCTTTTATGGCATGTTTCTGAAGTCTTTCATCCTAT
>NW_003852729.1:138701-185175 GCF_000181295.1 Otolemur garnettii
AAAAAAAAAAAAAAACTTGACTCAAGTTTAACCTTCAGCTCATGACCAATTGCATCATTCATTTTTTTTTTTAATTTGGCAGCAAAACTCCTTGGAATTATTGTTTATGTTTGATTCTTTCCCTACTTTTCTCTCTTAATTCCACCTAATTGAAGATTTTACCCATGCTGCTATGCTTAAACTGTTCTGTTCAAGGACACGTGATCTCTATACTACTGAATTTAATGAGTAAGTTTTTATTTTCAGCTTTGTTTTAGCTGTGATTGAGAAATATACTCGTATGGTTGTGTCTAAAATAGGTAGTATAATGCCCACCTAAAGATACCAGTTTCTAATCCTTGGAACCTGTTTTATTTATTTATAAGGAAAATGGCTATTTGAGGATATGGTTAGGTGAAGGATCTTGATCTCAATTATCCAGGTCAGCTGACAATCCAGTGGCAAATGTCCTTATAAGAGGCCAATAGACGGAGATTTGACACACGCAAAAGAGGAGAAGGTGATAGGAAGACAGAGGCAGAGACTGTAGTGAAGTGGACAGAAGCAAAGACACCCAGGGAGAAGGTGGGAAAGGCAAGTAAGGATTTTCTCAAGAGCCTTTTGAGGGAACATTGCCCTAGAAAACTGGGTTGAACTTTTGGTCTCCATGACTATAAGAGGATTAACTGGTGTTATTTTAAAGCACTAAGTTTGTGGCAATTTGTATGACATCTCCTGGGAATGAGAAAAATGCCTTTCTCAAAAATCACTTATCAGTAATTTTCTTCACACTTCATGTATTCATATTGGACCATTCCAGATTGTAGCCCATGATCCTTTTCCACATAGGATCTTTCATTTTGTGATTCCATCAAGTTTCATTTTAAAAAAATTATATATGTGCTAATAATTTCTGATTTTTTTTCCAGATTCCTATTTTGAGTTTTAAACCCATCTAACCAACTCATATACATGCTTAATAGATATCCATCTATGGCAAATCAAATTTTGAGTCTTTCTACCCTGAAACCAGCCACTTACTCCATTTCCTTTATTCAAAGTCACCTCTCCCACACACTTTATGACAACTCCACTTTTACACTTGTTTAAGAACCAGACCTTGCAGTCATCTGGTTTCCTCTCCGCCCGCCCCCCATAAACCTGATCAATATGTCAGCAAATCCTGTAGACACTGCTCTGAAAATACTATAACTAAGCTCTAACCTCCATTCTTCATTCTGATTATCTTGGTTGGAGACAATAGCAAGATCTCTCCAGAATAGATTTGTTCTTCTACCTTGATCCTTTACATTGTGTACTCCAGATCACATCTAGAGTGGTATCTTAAAAATGTGAGCCAGCTGCTGTCACTACTCTGCCTTAAACCTTTGAATGAATCATGGTTTTTGTGTAAAGAAACAGCCAACATTACTGTTAGGAGAGTAGAGATTCTACTTGTCTGGACTCCCATAATCTCTAAAAATTCACCTCCTACTGTTTTCCTCCTGATCACCCCTCCTAGCCAACTTAGCCCAGCATTGCCCTTTCCCAGCTCCCATGCTTTGGCTTTTCCCTTTGTCAAGAATGTTCCTCTCCAGACCTTCACCTCCCTAACACTTTCTTCACATATTTGCTTAAATGAAATCTTATAAATTAAATCTATCCTTTCATCCTATTTGAAACAAAATGAAACCCTGTTTCTCATTTTATCCACTTCTTCCAGCATTCCTGATCAAATTCATTGTCCACAAGTTTTCCAAAACATTTCATAAAATTGTTAGCATCCCATATTCTTTACTAAGGACATTTATGTTTTATTTTCTCCCTACACCACAGAATGTATGTGAGTCAATGACATATATGTAAGACTTTTTAAGCTTTCTGATGTACAAAAGGGGCACATGACTAATACTGGACTGAATGGAGATGCTGATTGAGCAAAGTTAACAAACACCGGCTATTAACGTTTCCACTTCTATCTATCATGTGCACAGAATTTCAGTCTATTTTTGGAGTATATCGAACATTTTTAATTATTATTCCATAGCTCTGTTATTGTTAAAACCGTAATTCTCATAGACTTAGGAACCTATTTGATGACTGCGTTTAAAGTCATCAGAAAAGTATACCTAAATACACATAGTTACTAGGTTAAGTTATTAAAAATTCATCAAGTCAAAGGCTTAATTATCTAGATTTATGTTCTGAAAAAGATCTCTTAGGTTTTGGCTCTCATTCATTTAATTAAAGTGCTCACTCTTTCTCTCGCCACACCTCCTTTATATTATTAAGTAATTTGGCCAGAAAAGTATAATCTCAAAATCAGTTATTAATTTGAACCGTACCTGAAGTGCCAAGTACAGGTCCTTGGATTTAGCAACCTCATTATTAAGTAATTACTAAATTACATCCATGTTGGTAATTGGCACAACAAACTGGGCTCATTACCACTCAAATTGTTTATCTTACACAGTAAGAGATGGAAATCTTCCCTTCTTCAGAAGAAAAAAAGGGAATGGGCATGAAAAGGTAAGGTGTGAAAGCTCTCTTCTAATGAATATTCCACTCCTTTGAAATGGGTGCAGGTGCTTTCCACCTAATTATCTTGGGAAAATCTTCTGTTTCTTTAAGGAAAAGTGAGTGTGCATATTTTTTGAATGTGGAACAATACTTTGTTTGTTTAAAAATATTGTTTGAATTACAACCATACAAACCAAACTAAACTTAAGTGTGAATTGAATCTGGCCTGGAGGCTAGGATGCATTATTCCATCATTCCCAGAAAAATGACAACTTATTATTCACTGCACTTCTCTAGGTAGTAAACATTTAATAACATTAAAAAGGTATCTAGAATATTATATAATCTTTAATAACCAAGTTCCCAAATTCGCTTTCCACATTCTTCTCAATCTCCATGAACACATTTCATAGAGAAATGACAGGAAATGACATTTCTGATAGTTCATGACTGATGTGTGGTCAGATTTTTCCTATCTTTTATTAATCCATGCTTGGGTTTGAATAATGTACCAGTCTATAGACTCAAGTTCATAGTTCATAATTTAGGTGCATGTGTATGCATTCTAAAATGTCGCATCAAAACAAAAAGTAGCACCGGTGGGACAGGCAGCAAAATAACAGGTAGACAAATTGAATTTCACAAAAATTAAAAATTTTTGTTCATGAAAAGAAATCATCAACACAATAAAAAGACAACTCATAAAATAGAGGAAAATATTTCAAAATTGTGTACCTGGTAAACAATTGATAACCAGAATATATAGATTGCAAAGAAAACTCAATGGCAAAAACAAACAACAACTTTATTTACAACTAGGCAAAGTATGTGAATAGACATTTCTCCAAAAGAGACCAAAATGGGCAATAATCACATACAAGGTAGTCAACATCATTAATCACTAGAGGATGCTAATCAAAACCACTGTGAGAAACCACCTCTTATCCATCAGAATGACCATTATCAAACAAAGAGAAAATAACAGGTGGTGGTGGTGGGGCTACAGAAATTAGACGATTCTACATTGTGGTTAAGCACAGCCATTATGGAAAATAGTGAGGTTGTTCCTCAAAAAATTAAAAATTGAAAATAGTATAATCCCACAGTTCCATTGCTGTGTATAAATGCATGTCCTCCCAAAACTGAAAAGAGGCTCTTAATAGCATACCTGTAAACCTTTGTTTGTAACATTATTTACAATAGCTGAAATATGAAAGCTACCTAACTATACTTAAACAGATGAATGAATAAGAGAAATAGATTAAATACAGGCAACAAAATTTTAGGGGATTCTGACATATGTTAAAACATGGGTCAATAGCGAGGATATGCTAAATGAAATAAGCCAGCCACAAAAATGTAAACACTTGATGATTCCACATATATGAATCATATGAAGGACCTATAATAGTCAGAATCATAGACACATAATGTATAATGGTGTTTTCCATGGCTGGAAGGCAGAGGGAATATGGAGTTATTATTTGATGAACACAGAGTTTCGGTTTTACAAGATGAGTACAGTTATGGAGATAGATGCTAGTGGTGAGTACATAAAATTATGAATATATGTAATATTATTTAAAATGGTTAAAGTGGTAAATTTTAAGTTTGTGTATTTTAACACAATAAAAGCAAATTAAAAAATAGAACAACATAAAAAATCCACAAAAATCATTCATTGTAAACAGGTGGTTTAATACTGTTTCATAAAGATATTCAAGGAAAACAGAAGGCACGGTACCTTCTTTGTATTTTTGCTTGAATTATTTGGGATAGAATAACACACAAAACAAAACAGTTCTAAAATAAGTTACTCGGTCACATGTAACATCAAGGAGATGGAATACATTTGTCTGTGGATTCACTGTTTGATGAGACCCACTTTTTATACCTCACTAGAACAAAGAATTTTCTTTTACAGTAAATTCCTTTCTTTCAGAATATTTTATTGTCAATAAAGTATATTGACCTGAAAACAACACACAGTTCTCAGATTTATATCACATTCATTGTGAAAGTCTCATCATTCCTAAATGTCAAGTTAGAATTGCTGTTTTTGCATCCTGAATGATTTTGTGTTCAGATAAAGTATATTTTTTGTTTCATTAATTCTTCAGATATTGTGTGTTTGAACAGTGTCTTCAGTGCACATGTATTCATCTTACATAATACCAGTGCCCAAGGAACTTCAAGCCAACCACAAGTTTTAGAAACGCAATTACTTCATAATAATTTAGACCTTGTCTGTGAAATATATGTATGTATGTGTGTGGGTCTATTTAAGAGCATGTACATGTGTTTGTGTGACATTCTAATTACCCTTTAAATTTCATGAAGTATATTGTTTAATGCAATTATTTGTATTTTAATTATCTGTCTTTTAAAATTTAACTGATGAATACAACTTTATGTATTTTCTGTCTTCCTGTTATTTTGCAATATATATTTTTATGTATACACACATGCATAGATATTGTGAAATGGCTAAATTGAGGCAATTAACATATGTTACCTCATAAAATGATCATTTTGGTGGCAAGAACTTTTAAGATCCACTTTCTACTTTCTTAGTATTTTTCAATTATACAATATAACTTTCTTAACTATAGTCACCCTGTTGTAAAATAAATCTCTTGACATAATTCCTACCTAATGAAATTTTTGAATCTTTTATCAGTATTACCTCCTTGCCCCATGCTCTAATAACCACCATTCTACTCTCTACTTCCTAAATTATGTGTTTTAATATACATATGTGTTAGAAAATCATATTTTCAGTATTTAATTTTATGAATCACTACTAACAATTTTATCTGGCTAAAAATGTTAAAAAAATTTTACAAGCATATCATAGTCAATGCAGTTCTAAAATATACAATGAAATGAATGGTGAAATCTAAATTGAAGCAAAACTTAATCATTTCTAATTTTTTAACAAATGCAAAATAAATGGATGCTAAACAACAATGACTACTACAACAACAAAAAGTAGCTGGGTGTTGTTGCGGACACCTGTAGTTCCAGATACATGGGAGGCTGAGGCAAGAGAATTTCTTAAGCCCAAGAGTTTGAGGTTACTGTGATCTGTGACCCCACCACACTCTACTGGAGGTAACATAGTGAGACTCTGTCAAAAAAAAATAAATGCTCTATTATGACTATTTAGGGTAAAATATTGATGATGATGATGATGAAGATATGATGAGGAAGAGGAAAAATAAGGGGAAGAAATAGAGGAAAAAAGAAGAGGCAGAAGAGGAAAAGAAGGAACATTTTTGATAGACTAGACTTCCTTTCATGATTAGTCAGCTCCCAAACCACTAATACATGATTTGGCAATAGAAATCATTAATTCTTCTGATTCACTACAGAAACCTGAATGAATAATTACATAAAACACAAATTAGCCATTGGGAAATAGAAAAGTTAATATACATATTTTTGTACCACATTAAAAATTAATATGATTAATATGATGTTCACAATTTTACCTATTGAATAAATTTCCTATTAATCAACACACTCTGATAACTAAGTTTGCAAACTCATCCCAGAAAAAGTGATATATAGCTCATTGCTGAATGTCCCCACTGTCACCATTGGAGTATTTCCCCAGGGAAGCTATGTACTGACACCAGTACCTAGTATACCTTTCAATGCAATTTTGAAAATCATTTTGTGGAATAGCCATCAAAGTTGTCATCATATTAACATTGATGTCATGAATGTCATCCAAGTGTCTTCCTTTCAATATTTCGCTTCTTTCTGGGTTGTAAGGGTTAACAGAAACATTAAACTACATTGTAAGAGGAAGTGCTAGCCTAATTCAACCCCCACATGAAAAGGCCAGATAAAGAGACCAGTACTGGTAAGAAAACCGGATAGAACTAGCTACATTGTATAAGACTTAGACGGAAACGCAGAGCACAGAGCAGGGCCCCTCCCCTCAGAACAGCATAACCCCTCCGCCCTCCCCTCACATTTTAAACCTATCATAGGCCAAAGACTACATTCCTAGCCTTATATAGATTCAGCTTCATGAAGTAACCACGCCCCCTCAACTAACCCTATATAAGATTGTAGCGATCCCTAATAAACAGCTTCAGCTCAGCCTTCTCCCTATACTGTATGAGTGGTTGTGTGATTGTGTCCACCCTTTCCTTCTCCCTCTCATACACTGATCACGAACTCCCCGACATTGCCCGCCGGTGGGGCAGTGTCACTGGGTAATGAAAGAAGTCACTGGGGGACAGACCAGGTAAGTAGAGAGAGGGTTCCAATACAGTTATTTGTTTGCTGCCTAAAAACTCCCTCACAGACTGTGTCACGTGAGCTGGGGCTTTGTCAAGATGCGAGACCTGTGAATTGTTGGCAAAAAGCTCAGGTCTTTTTTGTCTAACCTTTTCACAGCCTTTTCACCCCTTCCAAATAGTAAACCTGATTAACTGTTTGTCCAGTTGATATAAAGTCATAATGAACAATTTCTCTATATCAAAACAGGCCAGCAACATTGTTTTGGCCCTTGGTTTGTCCTGATGGAACATTTTGTGTAGCAGACTACTGGCTGACTTCCACTGTGCACTAGGACACTACCTCAGGGTCATGCTGGTACACCCGTGTTTCGTCACCAGTGATGACATGGCACAAAACATAATCTTGCCTTTCCAAAAGGTCTTGGCAAACTTCAATTCTCCTTTGCTTTTGTTTGTCAGTGAGCGACTTGGTGACCATTTTTGTACACATCTTTCTCCTGCCTAGATTTTCAGTTAAAATTTTCCTTTCTGTTTCTCCATTGATGTTTATATTTGATGTGCTATGTTTCTCATAGTCAGCCAATGATTTTAAAACACAAAATATTGAAGTTTTGCAATGTTTTCGTCAATTCTGCTCATCACTGGCTGCCCTGACCTCTCTTAATCAGTGATGCTTTCACTCCCTTCAGAAAAACTTTTAATCTATTTTCACACTGTTGGCTTCTTCATGACATTATCCCCCATATACTTGAAATAACATGTCTCTGATTTCACTTCCACTCTTGCCAAGTTTAACAAGAAATTTAATATTTGTTCCTTGCTCTAATTCAAGCTCTGACATTCCTGTGATGGCACACAGAACACACAACAACAATAATGAATGACACTCAATCGAGATTAACACAACTGTGAGATCCTGATACGCCAAGGTTATGAAACCTTCCTAAGTTGCTTGTACAGTGTTGCCAAGGTAAGCACAAGGCGGTAAATTCATGAACTTAACTGTCAGAACTTTTAATTCAAATGTTAATGATGCATAGTTAACTTCAATCATCAGTGGTTACTTTACTGAACAGAATTTGTATGGGCAGTGCTTTCTTGGATATAGCATTTGAGGGCTGAAAGATTTCCTTCTAATCCATGTTCAGATATAAATCTTTTTCAGGTTCATCTCAGTTGATCATATCACCCACCAAAGGAAAGGCCACCATGTATCATTACGATCCTGCTTTCTCTTCCCTAGAATTCATTAGACCAAACATTTCTTCTTACACACATGGTTTCTGAAGGACATTCTTTTTAATATGATTCCAAATAAGATTGGTGCTTTTTGCCAAATAAATAAAAGTGCCATCTGTCTTAAGATATTTGTCTCTTCATGCTTACAGAGAACAAAGGAAATATTTAAGCTAGACAAGCCCTCTCTGAGCAAGTAGAATTGGTACCCGAGGGCCAATTATCTTGCTCATTCATTCACATTACTTAAGTTATTACATAACGAGTACATGCCGCATGTTCTGTTGAGCATTAGCAATGTAAAATTGAAAATGCATACACGTGTTCTGTTCTCGAAAAAAAAGTTTGGAGTTGACTCTAAACAAATATGATAAAATAACAAATTTAAGAAGATGAGGATATTTACTAGATATAGTGAGCCCAAAGGAAAAGGAACTCTCAAGTCAGTGAAAGATTTGGAGGTGATGAGGGGGCACAGAAAGCACTTTCTTCATGAAGAAAGTTGCAGTGGGTCAAGACTCTAAAGGAATGGAAGGGGCACACTTATAAGCAAATGAAACGACATGTACTGATTATATGTCAGAAAAGAGTTTAGCAAGTTCAGAAAGGAAATAATTGTTTACTAAACTTTGAAAATTAATTTAAGGAAAGAAGACATAACAACAGGAGATTAAGGGCAAGATCCTGAACGTCTTACCATGCAAAATCTCAGCTACTTAAAATTCTTGGCACAGAGAAGGGAAAGAATTTGACAGTTTCCTCAATATTGTTTTTTAGTTGGGTTTTTGATATTAATGTAATTTGACATAGTTTGAGATGCTAAGTAAAGAAAAAAAGTTTAGATTAACATGTGTAAAGATAAGCACTATGTTATATTCAGTTGGTAAATTGTTACATATATGAGTCTATAGCTATGTAGTGAATTGTGACTGAAAGACTAAGTTGAGGGTCTCAGTTTATGCCTGCTGGTTGGACAAATCATCAGGGATGAAAATGATTAGGAGGTGTATATAGGATAGTGTTTCTCCACATGTATTTTTAAAAACTTTATTAAGATTTAACTGACAGGCAATAAACATATAAAATAAACAATTTAAAATGTTTTACCTAGATATCATATTATCAATGTACATCAGTGAAATCGTCTACAATGAAGACAATAGATGTACTCATCACCACTGGATGTTTCTTTGTGTCTTTTGAAGCCCTTCACATCACCCTTTTTAGAGCCTTCCTCTGAAACTTTGATTTATTTTTTGTCACTATATATTAGACTACATTTTCTAGAATTGGAGATACATAAGGTCAAAAGAGTATACTTGCTTTTCTCCAGCTTCTTTCATTCGTCATAATTATATGATTCATTTGTGTTGTAATTTGTATCCATAATTTATTTTTTTAGTACTGAGTAGTGTTCCATTTTGATACTGAGTATGTCTCCATTTTCTCTGGGAAAATAGAACCAATAGGATATACACATGTATAAAATGTATGTATTATGATAAATTGGCTCACATGATATTGAAAGCTCAGAAGTCCCACCATAGGCCATTTGCAAACTGGAGCATCAGAGAAGATGGTATCAGGGCTGGGTCTGGAAGCTGTAGAACCAAGGAAGCTGATGATGCTCCCTCCAGTTTGAGGCCAAAAGCCCATGTGCCCCTAGGAGACCACTGGTGTAAGTCCCAGAGTGCAAAAGCCAAAGCATCCAGAGTGTATGTCCAAGGGCAGTAGCATAAAATGTTTCCTACTTCAGAAGGAAGTGAATCTCTTCTCTTTCAGTGAATTGTCTCAGGTGGCTTTAGGACAATAGGGTGGTACCTGCCTACTTTAAGGGAGGGCCTCCCTCTTTAAGTACACTGACATGTCAATCCCTTCTGGAAATGTCCTCGAAGATATACCCAGAAATAATAGTTCAACAGCCATCAAGACAGCTCTCAAACCAGTCAAGTTAAAACATACAATAAACCATTATACATGGATGCACCATAGTTTGTTTAACCAGGTGACTGATTGGTGTCTTATTCCGTTTTGTGGTGCTATAACAATACTCCACACAATTTACAATTTATAAAGAAGAGAGATTTATTTCTCATTTTTCCGGAGAATGGAAAGTTCAAGATCAAGTTTTTGGCACCTGGTAAGAGCTGCACTTTGCTTTGGAGATGACCCCTTAAAACTGTGTCCTCCTGGGCGGTGCCTGTGGCTCAAAAGAGTAGGGTGCCAACCCCATATGCCAGAGGTGGTGGGTTCAAACCCAGCCCTGGCCAAAAACACTTGAAAAAAAAAAAAAGAACTGTGTGTGTCCTTCTGAGGAAAAGGCTGCTGCTTCTCGTGTGGCAGAACATAGAGGAGGAAGAGGAACTGAACTCTCCATGAAGAGATAATGACGTTAATCCATTTATGATGGTGGTGCCTTCAGGACCTAAGTACCTGTCAAAAGGCCATGATATTGGCCTCCATCATTCTTCATAAGTGCAGCAACAAAATACCACATACAGGAGAAATTTATTTCTCACAGTTCTAGAGGATGGAAGTCCAAGGTCAAGGTGCTGGCAGACTTGGCTTCTGGTGAGAGCCCTCTTGCTGGCCTGTAGACTACCTCCTTCTTGCTGTATCCTCACCTGATTTCCTCTGCACAGGTGTATCCTTGGTGTGTGTGTCTCTCTTGTTACAAGGACATCAGTAATATTGGATGGAGCCTTACCTTCCCAGTTTCATTTAACCTTAAGTACTTATTTTAAGGTGTTATTTCCAACTATAGGCACAAATGGGGACTACACTTTCACCTATGAGTCTTGTGGGGATACAATTCAGTCCATAATAGGACATATGATTTATGTAAACCTTCCTGAGACAATATAAATTTAAAATGAAAACTCTGAAAAATTGCATTCCAACTATACTATTAGTAAAACATTACATACTTAAAATGTGTTACAATAATAATATTGTGTTCAAGCTTTTAATTTTTAATAAAGTTTTAGAGTTAGGTCAATAAAGGATAAATTCATCATTTTCGAAGCTTCTCATGTTTTTATTTATATTAGTTATTCATATTCATATCCATAATTAGATTAATAGTTGCTTAATATATAAATATTGAATTATCTCAGATACTTTTAAATATATAAGTATTTGGGGGAAAATAATGATAACTTATACTGAAACATATCATATTTATATTTATTCTTACTATAAAACAAAACTGCCATATACAAAATAACAAAAAATAAAGTCAGCATCATATATGCTTAACCCAAATTGGTGTTATACAAATGTGTTAGTGTAATACATTTAGAAATGTGGTACAGATTTAGACTACTTAGCTAGACGGGAGAATTTATTATATTTAACACGTTACTCACACCTGTAATCGTAGCACAAAAGGAGGCTGCAGTGGGTGAATTGCTTGAGCTCAGAAGTTTGAGACCAGTGTGAGCAAGAGCAAGTCCCCCACTCCACTAAAAAAAAAAATAGAAAAAGTAGCCAGCATTGTGACGGCTACTCTGAAGGCTGAGATAAGAGGATCGCTTGAGCCTAGGAATTTGAAGGGGTTGCTGTGAGCTATGACACTAAGAAATTCTACCCAAGGTGACAGAGTGAGACTCAGCTTAAAAAAAAAATCCATCCCCCCAAAAATATATATAATGACTTTATTTTCGCAAACTGAAGATCTGTGATGACTTTTGTATCTAAATTTTATGGCATTTATATTTTTTCCAGGACACTATTTAGCATGGAGTTCTATATAACCACATTAAAAGGTGATGAAAGTATTGTTTTGTTAGATGAGGTATATATGATTGTATGATAAATTAACATTAACTATAAGAAAGTGTGTGCATATGCGTGTGTACAAGTAACTGTCATGGATAACAAACTACATTTTATTTTTATTTTTTAGAGACAGGGTCTCACTCTGTTGTGCATGGTGCAATGAAGTTGCATGATCAAAACTCACAGTAACCTCAAACTCCTGGGCTTAAAATAAGATCTCCATGCCTCAGCTTTCCATAGCTTGTACTTCAGGTTTGCACTACCATGCCTGGCTTATTTCATTTCATTTCATTTTATTGTAGAGACAAGGCCTTCCTATACTTCCATAGCTGGTCTCAAACTCTTGGCCTCAAGTGATCCTTCTGCTTTGGCTTCCAAAAAGCTGGGATTATCATCATGTGCCACTACACCTGGCTCAAAAATGTATTTTTTTTTTAAGACATGAGAAGTCACAATGCTTTTACCAAGTACAGTATAGTTATTACAGATAAGTTCATTGGCAGTGGAAATAGGCATATATTATTCAGTTTTGCATTGACTCATGTTTGATTTCAGGCTTCATGAAATTCAAAATACCAAAATTTATGACTTATCTGTAATAATTTTTGAGGCTTATTTTGTTCAGTATAAATCTCATTATACCATTATGCATATCCTTTGATCACTTTCTATTTTTAAACTCTCATCAAACAAATGTCCTCTAAATACCATTGAATTATTCTCATTAGTATTCTTATCTAAATAGGGAGCATACTGAAACTCATATCATATTAGTGAAACAATACTTTCACGTAGCTAAACTAACTAACTTCATGTAGCTTAAAATTGTCTTCATTTTTTCCTCTTTCTCATACAGAGACACAATATACAATCATCTTTTAGGTTTTTTCAATGAAGAAAATAAATAGAGCCCAACTCGCTTATGTTAATACCAATGACAATAAATCAAAGCAAGCAACACAGCAAAATTATCATAGTTTTTTCTCTGAAACCTCCTATTCGATTTGAATATAAGTCTATAGGAGGCACAATAGGGGACATTTATCGATATGAAGAAGCAGCAATGTATATCCAAAACATGATGGAAAAATGACAACATTGACTGATTCTACTAAAATAAAATCTAAAAAGCCTCAAAAAGAGAGAAGCAAAACTCAAACACCTCACTACAGTTTCCTGGTTTCTGAATGTCCTAGTTGAAGTCTGAAACCTTTTTTTTTTTTATTTTTATTTTTACTATTTTTACCAACATTTTAAAACCGTGGAAAAGATACTTTGGAACTAAGAAGACATTTTTAAAATTATGCCAATATAATGCTCAAAACTTAGTGAAATTAGAAGGAAAAACAGACAATAGAAATTTGTGTATCTCAACAGTATATCATAAATTGTGTAGGATGATATAACAAACTAGGAATTAAATTTTTAATAATCATCATGGGAAATACAAATTTTTGATACTTCTCACATAAACAGGAAAAGTCTTTGGACTTTCACTACAACTTCATGTAAATATATGAGACCAATCATAAAATTAATTAAACTGTGACTGGATATGAATAAATGAAAAATGAACTGCTCTCCTCGCATATGAAATTCCACGTAAAATACTAAAAGAAATCTGACATATTCATAAATCTAATTTAAAACTGGATCTTAGAGGAATTTGCTTGAATTTGCTCTTGTACATAAGATTATATGCTTAATACTTTTATTTGAGCAAGTCATATATCATAGGTTACTAGAGAAAATTATAGACCTTAAGACAAGTAAAACAAAAAGTTTATAAATTTTGCATTGCTTGCTTTATGTATTTAAAAGTAACACCGTATAACCAGGAAAATGTACAAACATAACTTTTCTATTAAAAAAAAAGTTAAGCAAATATACTGTAGAATTTCCTTCATTTGTTTTTCTTTTCCATGATTGAGTAACTTATTGCTAATTATTTAATAATATAAACCTAATAGGAATAAGTTTTATTTCTAAAATATGTAATGGAAACTTCTTCTCAAGTGTGCAGAATGAGATATCCATAAAACATTGGCAACTCATGGAATAACAAAAATTGGGAATTGGTACCACATCAGGAGAAAAGATAAATAGATTTCATTCTGCATACACATATAAGATATATACTGGGGACCCAAGAACATCCATGTTAGGGTTATATATATCAAGATATATAAATCTCACAAATACAAATGTAATAAAGAAAAAGTGGGCACAAAAACTATCCTATAAAATATCATTATATAAGTGCATGATGTAATACTATCCTGATATAAAAATGAATTAATTACTGTGTAATGCTATAACATAGATAAACCCCAGAATAACATACCAATTGAAAGAAGTAATGCACTAAGGCAATGGATACATTAGTGCGTTACTGCCACTTGCATGAAATTACCAGTGAAAGTAAGTTTATCAATGGCTGGTGGTCAGAGTAGAAGAAACTGAAAACTTTCAGAAAGGAACTTTTGAGGATGATGGGACTCTTCTAAGGCTGGATTTGGCTAATGGTTGTGTGAATCCATATATTTACTAAACATCATTAATTTGAATATGAGTGAAATCAACCACATAGATAAATTCCACGTCAGTAAAAGTGGTTAAACAACAAGATATAAAGGCATTCCCAAGATGCATGTCTATCTGATTGATATGATACTGTAAAATAAATCAGTGCCCTGTCCCTCAGAATTAAAAGTGTTTTAACATGCAAAAACATAGTGTATTGCACATCACATTTATGTCTTAGGTTTCCCAACAAATTACCACAAATGTGATAGACTTAAACAATGACAAAAAAATATTCTCTAACAGTTCTGGAATCCAGGTCTGGAATCCAGGTTGGCCAGGCCACGCTTTCTCTAAAGGCTCAGGGAGAAGGCTCTCTTTGTCTCTTCCAGCTGGCCCTGACATTCTTTGGTTTATTGCAGCATAACTCAATTCTCTGACTTCATCTCCACATGTCCTCTTCTCTCTGTGTGTCCTCTTCTCTTATAAAGACACAACAGTTTTTGTATTTAGGGCTGTCTCTGCTCAAGGATGCTCACAATTTAATCAATTGTATCTGCAAAGTCCTATTTCCAAATAAGGTTTCATTCTAAGATGCTGGGTGGATGTGGTTTTAGGAAGGACATTGATCAACCTTCCCTCGTCACAACCCTGGTAAAAATATTGCCTCCTTTAAAAAAGATTAAAGAATACTGCATAAAAAGCTCTGTAAGAACATTGTTATTTTTTGGAAAAAAATGTTATATAAGGAAATGCTTTTATTCTCCCATACGTTGGTTTTGCCACAGAGGTTTTCACTATGGCCACTCTTGAGTTATTTATTTTTCTAGAAATGATTCATTCGCATTCTCAGAGACTTATTTAACTGGCTGAAAATAAAATTCGGAAAGAAGAGTGTCAATGGATCAATGCCAACACATTCCATTATTGACGTGCTTTGTTTTCTGACCGAAGAGTTTAATTTTCTCAGCAACTTGAGCCAATTTATCTCTGCTTATAGCCATGGCCTCATGCTCTGCTTTAGAAAAGCATTTCTCACTAGTTCCACAGGAAATTAATAGACATGCTGTGAATAATGGGTTCTTTAATTAAATATAGTAAGAGGAAAAACTGGGTTCAACAAAGCAGGTTTCTTTCCTGTCAAACTTCAAATAGCTTTTAATTTGCTAACCTGTATTATGATACTCCTAGAGCAGGATCAGTTATTTAGTGTTGAATACATCTGTTTGAAAATAAGGTCTGTTGAATGGACAGCCACATACAACTATAAAAACCTTGTGCCTGTTCCATAACTCCTGGAGGAGACAAAATGTCTTTAATTAGCAAATCTGTCTCCAAACTCGTGATCAAAGTTCAGGAACTGGTCTCCTCCCTTATTTCTAAATTTAAAGGATCCTCTCCATTCCAGTTCATGGTGACTGAGTTTTTATCTACAACCCATGAGCTAAAGATTTGATCTTTGTGTACTAATAACACCAAGTCATTAAATGCAAGTCCTGGTTTGCATGTGTCAGTCTTTGTCAACCAAATATACACCTTCACCCTAAACCGTGCAGTTTCACAGAATCTGAGCACAGACCTTCCTAACACGTTATACACGTATTCCTTAATAGTAACCTCGTGACCACATACAGGATCATCACTAACTCTGCAGGAGTTTCCTCAACCCAGCTGTGTCCAGGTCTGTCCCCACATGCTGTTATCTCCACACCATATTATTCCATCTCAGATTTTAACATGAAATTATTCGACTCTTTCTTTCCTTTCATCTTCTTTTAGAAATTTCCCTGAGTGGAGCACATCTCGTTCCTTCTCTACATACTGTATTAAATCGAAATGCTTTCTCCCCATCATTTCCCACCCTAACGTTTTAAAACCTTTTGCTTTTAAAAAATAAATTGGATTTTAACAAATAAAGTGCTCAGTTTACATTTTTCACCAAATCATTTATCTTGTTTTTATTAATCATGAATGTAGCAATTATAACATGTGAGCTCCTCCTCTGGAAGCCTGGAATAGACGTAAAAGAGAACAGTGTTCATCCACTTATGGTGCTTACATTTGGGGGGAGAGAAAAACAATAATAAAGATAAATATGGTATAATAACCAGTGGAAAGTTCTAAGGAGAACAAATTACATCAGGAGAAAGGTTATAAAATATGCAGAAAGTCGGTTGCAATTTTGGGTAGCATGGCCAGGAACATCTAGTTAAGGAAGCAATTTTGCATAAGGACTGGAGGGAAGTAAGGGAATCTGTTGTGTTTCCTGGGTGAAAATCATTAAAAAGAAAAAAAAAATGTAAGGAATAATGTGCCCGTGAATAATGCCTGATACATTTCCACATGATATTTCAACATAATGATAATCCAAAGACAATACTTAAAATTTTCAGAGAAAAAAGGATTTGCTTAAAAAGAAAAAAATTAAAAATCTAATTAGCTTAAATAATGCTTAAAATTCTTCCTGAATGTTCATGGTTCATGTTAATTTACATATGTTTGTGGTTTTTTTTCTACATAGTTCGTCCTTTTTATAGGTTTGATTTTCTTCAACAGCCCTGAGGCCCAAATAAAATATTGTCCATGATTTCATGAGCTGATGTTGAAGGCAGTGCAGCTGAGTGGCATTTTTTGGTGGCTGTCAGCGTCTTAGGATGAAGAAGTACAGAGGTTAGACCCACTCACCTTCATTCCAATGCAAAATAAAAAATGCTTACCTGTGATTTCTGTATCAGTCACAGAAAAAACTGGTGTTCCCCAAAATGTCAGTAAATCGTTCTGATGCGTTTTTTCCATTTTAGAATAAAGACAAATGATGCAAACCCAGGGGAGCAGAGATGGTGTGTGTGCGTGTGCTGGTGTGTGTGCGTGTGCTCGTGTGTGTGTGCGTGTGTGTTTGTATACTTGTCAAAGAGAGGGAGATAATGGCAAATGGTGAAACCTCTCTTTTCATAGCCAGATATTTTTTTAAGTAATTTTTGCTCTGGACATTCCAAAAAATTTCTAAGGGAAGTGTATCTATCACAAAGAAGTTATAAATCATTTTTATAACTTCTCCTCTGTGTTTTCTGGGGTGTAGCTCTACCCATTTTATTCTATCCCTCTGTATATCTATATCATCCTTTGTTCTTAAAATTTGGTCAAAATCTTTCCTGAGCAGAGATCACATTATCAATTGTTTATAAGTTGATTGAAATTCAATCTCCTAACCCTTCATTTTCCATCTAGTTTAATTTTCTGAGGATTTTTTTTTCCTCACTTGTTATTCACCCAGCTGATGAAGAAAGTATTGCTCATACTAAATTCTTTAAGGCAACTGCACCCAGGACATTTCCCAGTGGACAGATGTGGTTAGTGACACTTTATTAGTCACACACAATCACAGCCCGAGGAAAGAGAGCATCATATACAATGCAGGGAACTAGAGCAATGAGTTCAAGAATAGATTAGGACAGGAGGGACCAAGGGAGGCAGGCTCCATAGTGACAAGAGGGTGAGGTGGCCCCTGGTTCCCTTGAGGGTGGTGACTAACTCATTTTATTTTATTTTATTTTATTTTTTATTAAATCATAGCTGTGTACATTAATGCAGTCATGGGGTACAGTGTGCTGGTTCTATATACAATCAGAAATATTTTTGTCAAACTGGTTAACATAGCCTTCGTGTCATTTTCATAGTTTTTTAGGTCAGCAGGAAGGTTGAGAACCAACCAGAGGGCAGTCAAGACAACTATTAAGAGAACTAGTTGCAATGGGAGCCTTCCATGCTGGTGGGAGGGTATACACGATAAGGAAAGAGGACTCAGGGTTACGTCCCTGTGAGGTTTAAAGAGGTCAAAGGCAGGAGGTAGAATTTTAGGCCTTCTGATGAAGAGATAGTTGACTTATTACTATGGATAGACTCATACAAGTTTTCTTTTTAGAATTATACAAACTCATGGATGAGTTTATACTATTGAATGATGGTGTAATGTTTCATTCTTTTTTATTAAATTTACTTATAAATACAGCTGCCTGCGCTTTTTCTTTATGGTTCTTTATTAGCATTTATTTCTTCATAGACTTTTTTCTTCCAAGCTACCTCCTCCCACTGTAACAAGATACTTTTCTGTCTATACTAAAACTTCATCTTCCCTCTCTCTCTTCTGAATGACCTTCCTCCGCTCAAATATCCTCTGAGTATTTCTGTTCTCCAGGATTTTGCCTTTATTGTTCTTACCTTTTCATTCTCACCTTTCTGTGATGGATCATCTCTTTCTTTTCTAATTTCCACCAAAATCCTGATAATTCTTGCATCTTAATCTTTCATCTTCACAAAGTTATGTTAACATTTATGCTAGATATTTATAACTTCTTGTCTCACAGACTCTTCAAAAGCAACAATTATAAAGCTGAAAGTATTATTTTTTACCCCCAAAACGCTAAAGAATCCTCCTAGCTAAAAACTTGTGGGTGATATTTTAGTCTGACTATAGGCAATTAGAAAGGCCTTACCTGGCCAGCCTCCTAATGGAAGCTTCCCCTTGGCTACCCCTTGGCAGGCTGGGAGCACAGCAGGAACTTGGCAGTGTCTAGGGGGGTTGCAGCCAAGGACTCTGGCTGCAACCCCCAATCGTGCTCCTCCGTTAGTTTCATTCCAAGCCCACCTACCTTCATTCCTAGGTGTCCTCCTTGAGGTTTCAAAAGTCTTAGGCATCTGTGTTGAGGCCTCCATGTGGGGTGTCAGGGGAGAAGGAAAGCAAAACATTGAAGACACTACCCGCACCCTGACTAGGACCTAGTGTTTCCACACTGAACGTGCCCCTTCTCAATCTCCTACTCCAACTGCAGTATCCATAAAACTTCAAGAAACTTTTGTTCTGGCTCCTTAGGTTGAGAGGAACCCCGTGCCCACACCAATCCGCGTGACCCCTCTTCCATGGGCACAACTTTAGCGGGGTAAATGGAGCGGGGAGTCAGCCCTCTCTCCAGTGTTAGCCTCGTGCTCCTCATACACAACCACTGTAAGTGATGAATGGCTTTGCTCTTCCATCTGTAGCTATTGTCTTTAACAGCTGCCCTGACACCTGCCAGCTGAGCTCACTCCCACCTTCACTGAGGGCCTACAATCAAGGACGTCCTTGGCTAGGCCTTGTGCACCATCACGTGGTTAGCATCACCTAAGTTAATTACACAGACTAGGAGATATATCTGACTCTGCCCCAGACGTTTACTATCTCCTACCAATACTTTCAGTCCATTGGGCTTCCTAACACTGTACATGTTCAATTCAGCCTTTCCTTTTGAGCACTTCGAGCATATCCTAATTCAAGCCTAATCATTATTCTTAGTACCTGGATCCTTGAAAAGAAATAGTAAATGTATCCGGACGTACCTACAAATCTTCACCACAGTGTTTTCATAACTGCAGCTATGGTGACAAATTCAAAGTGAAAAATCTGCCATCCATATACCCATTCTGTCAAATCACCGCACTTGGATAAAACACGTCTTACTTTTATTGTTTGGACATTTTTACTTTTCCAGTTGCTTGCAACTTACCAATTTCTTCTATTTATTTTTTTCTCTACATCACTAAACTACTGTCATAGCCATCATTTATTTTTAAAAATGTTAGTGTTTCTTTACTTGTGTAATTTTACTCTTGTGGCTATCCACACACTATCCTCCCTACATTTCTACCAGAAAGAACTCATCTCATTTATTAAATCCAGGATTAAAAGTTCCATTGTTTCTCTTCCATAAAATAAACCAAAATAATAACAAGAAGGGGATGTGTAGTGCAAGATAAAACTTGCTGACAGAAGGAACAGCAGGATCACACGAGGGACCCAGGACACACAGGACACTGTAGAGACTGCAGTGAATGGCGGCAGCTGCTAGGAGATAGGAGGAACAGCGGGTAGAATCTTTACTCAAGCATCTGGAGGGAGTTGGACACCAGCACCTTGATTTCTGCCTAGAGAAACTGATCTCAAACTTTTACCCTCTAAAATTGTGAGAAAAGAAATTTCTGTTGTTTTAAGCCATTAAATGTATAATAACTGGCTACAGTGACAGTGGGAAATAATGCAGAAGTTTTGGCCAAATTCAGCCATTCATCTTTTTTTGTATAGTCAACAAGCTTGAGTTTTCTATACATTTTAAAGAGGTTGAGGCCAGCGCGGTGGCTCATTCCTGTAATCCTAGCACTCTGAGAGGTCAAGGTCCATGAATTGCCTGAGCTCACAGGTTCAAGACCAGCCTGAGCCAGAGGAAGACCCTGTCTCTAAAAATAGCCCACCGTTGTAATGGGCCCCTGTAGTCCCAGCTACTCAGGAGGCTGAGGCTAGAGAATTGCTTCAGCCCAAGAATTTGAGATTGCTGTGAGCTATGACACGACAGCACTCTACTGAGGGTGACAAAGTGAGACCCTATCCCCTCAAAAAAAGAAAATAAAAATGAAAAATAAAATAAAATGAAGTGGTTGAAAAAATCAAATAAAGAATAATGTTTTGTGACACATGAATATTGCATGAAGTTCAAATTCAATTGTCAATAAATAGAAATTTTATCATAATGTACCCAGGCACACTTACACATTGTCAATGGTGCTTAATAACAGGACTTTGTAGTTTGTTCCAGAGAAATTATGTCCTGTATGCTGATAATATATACTCCCTGGCCCTCCACAGAAAAAGGTCTCTGTCCTCTGTACCACATTATGTTGTTATTATCACTTTTAATGTCTTCTTCTATTAAATTGTGAATTACTTGAGGATAAGGACTTTACATATTTTCTTAACTTAGACTATGTGTTAAGAAAATATATAAAGAACCAATAAACTCCTTGCTATCTCTGAACTACAAAAAATTTATTTCATCAATTCAAATGTCAAACTTTTATTACCTATACTTTTCTTAATTTCAAGACCTTGCCATTCTCAATTTTCTAAATGATGATGACAATTAAAATGATGAACCTATTTGGATTAATATAGTTAATGTCATAGAATTGGATGAAATCAAGATGCGTTGCACTGGTTGAATTTTGAGACTATTAAAACTGTCATTGTATCAGTAATGACAATGAATAGAAACAATGACTAGAAAATGAATAGAAACAAAAGAATAGATGTAAGAAAAATGTTAAGAGACAACATCAATAAGAAAATAGCATTGTTTTCATATGTTACTTGTTGAAATTACAAATAAATTATGGATGACAATTTCTAAAAATTTGAATTCAGAATTTAGAGAGTTAAATATTTAGATTTTTTTATATGACAGATCTATGCCAGTTAGAGATAAAAAAGCATAACATATTAGCCAGCATACAATGTTAGGGTTTAACATATGACTGAAGAGTTCAAAGTTTTAAATTCTTTTGTAATGTATGCTTTATTGCTAATTGACTTTTCCTTAATGATAAACTTGCAATAATTGGTCATTATTGAAGCACATATTCTCTAAGGTCGGGAAACCTTAGAGAATATCGAGTAAAAATACTTCCTCCTAAGAGATGGGGAGTTTTGAAGTCAGAATAAAACCAAGCTTTGTACTTGATCAACTCATGAAATTTAAAGGTAGTGCTAATACAAAATGGATATTCACTTTGATAAAAGACTTCAAAGGAAGAAAAAAATATTGTTACATAGGAAGAAATGAATAGAAACTGGAAAACTTTAGATTAATATCTCACTGGTTTCTAGGTTAAATTGTTGAACACAGATAACTATAAGATAATATTGTTGTTCATATACTCATACAGTGAAATGGCCTTTGCAGGGTTCCAAATTCATTGTGAAATGAATGTATTATAATGCATTCCCTTTTCTTTTATAAGAATACAGACTTCTCTTGTTACTGGAAAAATGAATTATATTTGCCCTTAAAAAGGAGAGGAGGAATTTTCTGCCTTTAGTTAATAACCACACTTTTTGAAAAACAGATCATAGGAAGTCAGCCTTGGAAAGGTATAATTTAGAAACTAAAAAGTCATTAATGGCAGCCCATACATCATTTTACTTGAAGTACTTTCTTTCCATGTTTTCTTATATTTTTATCATATTTTCTTAACTTGCAGTTAATTTATGCAAAACTAAATCTGTTTTTGTATTTTTAAATCAACGTGTATGACATGAGTGTTGTTATCAACTAGTCTCAATGATATTTTTTAGATTTCAATAAGGCCATAGCTTATTGTAGGGGGCAGGCACATAATATTTACAGTGGAATATAGTGCTTAATAAAAACTACAAATAGCAGTAAGTTTTAATTATGTACTAAATTGTGTAGTGAAATACTCAGTGTTACTTAAGTGAGACAACGCGATTCTAATCTCAGCCAAAACTTTTCTGGCTTTGTGGTTATAGAAAAGGAAAACTTCTGTAAAATCTTGTCTTCAGTTTCTTTACTGAATTTTATAAACAATATACTAGTACCTATCTTATAGTATTCTTAGGACCAAATTAAGGCCTAAATCTAAAAAGACACGTCTCATTATCACAAAAATATGAGATTTTATTTACATGGAAAATAGTTGTCACCTCTATGATTAAATTTTGTTTGCATTTTGAGGTAGGTAGAACATTATCAAAATTTTCTTTTTGTGCCCATCCAATTCAGCTTCAAGAAAAATTTATATGACTATAATGAGGCTAAATAAATTTATTCAAACTGTATTTTCATCTTTAGTGATAACTATTTAATAATGCATGTTATTGAGAATAAAAATACAACTTAAAACATTCTTGGATTCTCAGGGAAAATAATCATTTTATAAAATAAAGTTTGCATTACAATGTAATTTAAAATTAATTATTTTAAAAACCTATGCCTTTTGTTACAAACACTGATAAACAAAGTTGAAAAGCAGAAATTGAAACTTTCTTATACAAAAATAATGATAAAATGAGAATACTCCACTCTTGGTCATGGAGATACTGTCAGAATCTCATTCCAGATTTTATCAGTTTCCATAATTGCTGACTAAAATACATCTGTGTATATGCAATTATCTATATATGCTCCAATTTAGATATAAACATATATATACATTACACTCATGTGTGAGTACATATATAAATGTATATGTCACATTGCAGGCTACATAATATTCTGTTGATTTCAGGGTTCCTTAATATAATGGTAACATTTAAATATGTTCTCTGTGAGGCAATATAAGATAGTAAAAAGAAGATATATTTAATTTGATTTCAAATTCTTAAAAGCTTCTTAAATATTGTATGATATTTTTGCAAATTACTTAATCTCTTTGATCTTTGCTCTCATATATAAAATGGAGACTACAAAGCTTAATCTAAAATGTTTTTCTAAGTCTTAACTGAAATAGTATGTGAAAGTGGCTGGCGCAACATAAGAACTCAAAACATTGTTAAGTTTTGTGTATCAGATACGTGCAGTCAAGGAATTGGTCAAGTAATAAATTTGTTTTCTATATTAAGAAAGCATCAAAGTTAGTGAGGAGGACAAAGAAAGAAATTGGATTACTGAGTCCAGAAAAACTTTGACTTACTAACATGGCATAGATTACAGAGAGTAAAATTAAAAAACCAATTAATCAAGTAATATACTTTGTGTTCCGCTGTGATATGTTATCTTGCTTTTTGTTTGTTTAGTTTTTTTCCCCCCTCTGTCATCCAGGCTGCAATGCAATGACAAAAACATAGCTCACTGCAGCCTTGAACTTGTGAGCTCAAGTAATCCTCCCACCTCAGCTACCTGAGTAACTGGGACTACAGGTGTCAGGCCACAAGGCCTCTGGCCCTATTATCTTCTTTCTATCATAAGGCAGTGAAAGTGAGGGATGACAAGAACGTGAGAGCAGACATACGGATCAGTCAAGAGAACATTGCTCGTGTTACAGGAAAACAGTGAATTAAAACTGACAGACACTTACACCAATAATATAGGAAGGAATTGCCAAGACATTAAATGCTGAGTTCCAGGCAAACAGTTTTTTTTCCAAACTCTTTTATCCTTTTTTTCTTCAGCTCAGTTTCAGCTGCAAAGTTACAGTTACAACAAAGAGTGTAAAGAGTTAATGATTATATTTCTCAAGAATGCAGGGTGCAGTTATTTTTTCAAGGTTACTTTAGCTCAGTGTGAAGTCAGCTCCTACCATTGGAGGAGGGGTTCTTCTGCAGCTGCCTGCACCTTTCTCAGGATCATTAAGAAGTCTAAGATTTATTTCTCCTTCCTCACTTGGACCCTACTCTGATGGTTCACAAAATGGGACCCTTCTCCTCACGATTTCTTAGAACACAGGAAAGAGAAAAATATATAAAAATAAACTAATGCACAACTAGCATCACCACTGGTGTAATTAGTTTCTGGAACCTCTGCAGGTGACTGGACCTTCAGAAATAGAATGGGGCTACTAAAGGGTTAAATTTGAAACCTGTAAAGATTAACCTGAAATTCCCTGAGGACTCACTTCACTCGTGTTGCTTCTAGTGACTCCTGTTTGGTATTTCTAGGTAGTAAATAGGTTCTATTTATCTGTTTTCTGATGTGTTCTAATTCTTGCCATAGTTCTTTAGAAAGAAATATGTTTTTTTTAAAAAAAATGAAGCTCCTTACCCTAGTAAAACAGTTATAAATGTGCTGCTTGCTTGAAATCTCTATCCTTAACAACACTCAGAGGGTTCGGCCTCTAGTGAAGGGAGAAGAAAAGGGATTCACAAAAAGGATTCACAGTAACAATAGCAGCAACACCCTTTCCTTAATGTGAACATGTTCTCTGAATTAATCAATCTAATCCTTGTTGTAAAATAAAGTTATTGAGATTTTAAAAGGTTAAAGAATTTGCTTAAATTACATACAGTAAATAAATGTCGGATCTATATCACTGGTAATTGTGTCTGTTTGTGAAAGGCGCTTTAACTTGTTCAAAATACATAGCACCTTGCAAAAATTTCCAAATAAAGTAACACTAATTTTACCAAAAAAATGATGAAGGGTCCTAGTTCACCAGTTACGAATCTGAGACCTGAAAATATGTCAGACTTAATGGAGATTTTTTGTTTTATATTGTGGGGATTCATTGCGAGTACAAAGAAGCAGGTTACACTAATTGCATTTGCCAGGCAAAGTCCCTCCTATAAATGTTTAATAGAGAATTTTTAAAATGTAATTTCTCTAACTGCTAAATATTTTCATATGTGCATTTTAAAAGCCATTTTTGGAGATCCATGGGATTCACTGTTTGAAGTACAATTCTCATTACCTCCTCAACAATTTCCTTTCTTTTGAATCTTTTCAAATATAAGATTTAGGCTTGTAAAATTCCTTCAGGAAGACATCTAATTGGTTGTCATATTCCTGTTCTACAGTTAACATCGCTTTTCACTGAACTGAAACATGTCTACAAGCTATAAATAATTAACCTACAGTTTCCTCTATTAAAAATGTTTTAGCAATTTTCTTCTTAAAATACTTGGTACTGACTATATTCACTTCAAAATATTGCAATGTTAGCACCTGAAGATAGTATAGATATGATAAAAGCTATAATGAACTTGGTATTTTCAAAATATTTTGTATCATTTTAAGAAAGGCATGCTGGCATGCAAGTCATGATTAAAGTGCAGAGAAGTAGCTCCACAAGAGGAGCTATTGTTAATGCCCTTTAGTCAAACTCCACAAGCTACAAACCAAAGGGTTATCTTTTTTTTTTTAATGGATTTATTAGTCTTTGCAGTGAGGTCTACTGATCACTCTCAGACATTGTTGGGTGTCACGGTAAGAGCGTATTATAAAGAATCTATTATAGGATTTAGGTTTAGGTTGTACTGGCAGAAGGTTTATGGGAGCAAGGCTTTGCTCCAGATCACATGATGTCAGAAACTAGGGAAAATTTTATGATTGGTATAAAGAAGTAGCTATCGCTGCTTCAGCAAAAGAGTGGGTTGAAGAGAAACTTAGCTTCTGTTCTGCTTAGACAAATTCATGGAGTAGCCTTGCTTTGTCTCATTTTATCAGGGTCTCAGAATTTGGCTGAGGTGAGTATTCTGAGACACCGTTACATAGGAACAGAGCATGGCCCACCGTGAGTCCAGGTCACCTTCTGAATGCCAAGAAATGCTCTATGTATTCTAAGTCATTGCGGGTACCACAAGAATAATGATTAAGAAAAATGTACATGAGAATAGCTCTGGAGAGTGTTTAAACATTAAAATATTAATTTCCATTTATTAGATTATTCTTTAAATCAATATTTCTTCCCTAATTCTTTAAATGACTGGAAAATGCTTTTCAAAAATGATACTTAACACAAATTAATAAGAGGGAAGTATAATTTGAATTAGATTTTTCTAGCAGCAAAGACAGAAATCAAAGTAAAATCAATTATATATTTTTATGATGTAGAAAAACAATATTTTGCTGGCTATCTTTTGTTTTTCTCTCCAAAGCTACTCCTCATCCTTGCCCACCCTGCCCCATGTCCCCAGGCTCCAGACTGGACTATTCCTCCGTGTCTCCCAGGTAACAGTACTACATAGCAGCCAGTAGGCATCTCAGAGAAAGATCAGTAGGAGGGGGACAGAGTGAGGCCAGGGTAATTTTAGCCATCATTTTCTCCATGTCTGGAATGTGACCCTGAACAAAAAGAACACTGCCTCTTCCTGTAGCCCTTATGGCCTATGGCTAGGAGGAGTGAGAGGTATAAGAAAAACCTGTATAGCTCAATGATGCAACACCTTGGTGAAGGAGGCATGGAGAGGGGTTTAGCTCTCCTAACAAGCATGAGAGCTCACGAGATGAGAGCATTGGGGAATTGGCAGTCTCCACACCTGTGGTGTTGAGAGGCACGCAATCAACCTTACGTTAGGCTGGAGGAGAAGGCAGTCGGGAGCTGGCATTCTATTATGGACCAGCTTACTCTGACTCTGTCTCCTCTCCTGCAAAACGCCAGCACTGTGTCTCTCTGCTGAAGCTTACCAAGCTCTGCTAAAGACTAAGATCTATCTTTCTAAGACACTCTCTCTGTCTCTGTCTCTCTCTCTGTCTCTCTCTCTCTCCAGCTAAAGTAGATAGCCCTCCGGCACTTAAGATAAATTGTTCCTGAGTGAGATAATAGCTTAGTGGTCCATGTCCAGAACCTAGTGAAGCCAGGCCCTGACATCTTCCTCCTCATGCAACTCTTTTTTTATACCTGACCTCCCCTCTGGCATTTACCTGTCTTTACCAAAGCAAGGGCATCGCACTGTTCATTGTGGTTTTGTTGCGTCTCTTGCTTCTTCCTGTACAGCTACTTTGCTCATTAAACTCCACTCGAGGTCACCTCTTTAGCTGGCTAGCTGTCTTCCGCTGTGCTGCAGATTGGTAAACCAAATATTATGTTATAAGAAATTTCAAAAGAAAAGGCTCACATTGATTTAAATTGACCTTTTCAACCAACAATACAGAAGATTCCATGTAGCTGCCAAATTGATATTTTAAATTAATATCTTATGTAAAATAATTATTATGTATGTTATACTCTAGAATGGATATTTGTATAACCTTTCACCTTCATCTGAGAAAATGATTTTAACTATTTCACAAATAATCATATTTTACCTATGTATTATAAATAGCTTATAGATTAATTTGTCTATAAACATCTTGTTTTATACTCACCATCCATTTTACCAGCAGTTTAATATTTGTCAGATATGTTTTTGTTCTTTTGTTGTTGTTTTTTAAAAACTATTTTGTTCATACTTGCATTAAAACAAGCTGGGGAGATTTGCTACACCACCCAATGATACTTTCAGTTTCTGATATGGTTTTATATATTAGAGAAAGCATGTACCCTAAAAAGATTTCTCACAGCAATACATCAGGAAATCTGAAATGAAGGAGAAAAGACCTAAGTTTCCTCTGCTGACCTTCCCATGAAGCTACGTATCTCCCAGAAGACATCATAGCGAACATCTCCTTTGCCTGGCTGTGCCGCAGGGTACACCCTGATAAAACACAGGCCTTCGGGGAAAGCTGACTATGCCCAGTAGTTGGTATGGGTCATAGAAGTACCATGTTGCTTTCTCTGTCTGGAATCTGTTTTTAAATTCATCCAAACACAAGGCATGGCATGAAAAATATCTAGAATGAAAAAATAAAAAAGCAAAGAAAAATAAATGGGTAAGACGGTAATCTAAGTCTTACAACTAATACTGATATTGGAGTTGGTGGACATACACTTTAAAATATGTATACTAAGATCTGTACCGTATCTTGTGAAAAGAAAAGAGGTGCCCAGGCTCTAGTTAATGAGGTCATTGAAAAGTCAGGAACGTTAAAGTTGGGACAAACAAAATTTGTGCAAGAAAAAATAGTAGAGCATCACCACGTACAGCACACAGAGAGGAGTCCAAAGTTTTCATTAATGGTTTAGTCTTTCGTTATATAACAAACAGCTAAATGCATGCATATGTATAGTTTAAATTTAATATGATTCTTTTTTTGGCAATGACTACATTTTTTAACATAAAGCTCAAAGAGTTTAATTAAAGGAAATAAAATTAATACAACACTTAAGTACAGATTTTCATTTACTTCACACACTTCTCATGAATTTATAACTAGAAACATAATGTTCAAGAAAGTTATCGTTCACTCTAGGGACTGTACTAATAATCATGACAAGCTGAAAACCAAATGACACTAAACTAATTAAGAAATGCCATCTTCCACTCCAAAAGCAACAAAAAATTATTTTTTAAATATATGCCCAAAGGCAATAATTTAACAGGTGTAAGAAGCAGAAGGTGTTTTTTAAATTTCTGTGAACCATATCTTTTTATCTAAAACTTATGACTGTTCCTGTACATTGACATTGCTCATTTTCAAAGATTTTTTTCACATATATACAAAGTGAAACTGTAATTGTGAATCAGCTTCCTAATCAAAGAAAAATTTACAAATAATGACTTTGTTTCTGTTTTATATCAATAACATCAGAAACATCAGTGAAAGTAAATAAGAACAATTCTAGTAAATATTTTGTTTTATCTATGCATAAGATGAAAGTGAAATTTCTGAAAGTCAATTTTGTCAAAGTAGAATACATTATAAATACGTTTTCCATTCAGTAACCATTTTAATAGTGAATGTACAATCATTTGTTTTGCAAAAGTAGGTGCAAGTTTTGATACAGTGTTGTGATTTTAAAAAGGAACACCCTCAGTTCTCATTAAATTATTAGGTCTCTAGGGCAGAAAGGTACTCATAACTGGTTGTGAAGAGCCCATAATGCATATCATGCCTAAGAGGTGATAATTCTACTCTATAATTAAAAACAGAAGAAATAGTTCTACAATGACATATGTTATAAATAAATATGCATGTAGGTAATTTATATGCTATATTTTATAAATAAATATGCATGTAGGTGATTTATATATAATGCACATACACATGTATATATTTGCACACATACACACACATCTATAAAACACATACACAGGAATTAAAGTGAAAAAGCAAATGATGGCAACAAAAACCTAATTTAGCAGGGTGTAGATGGCAGGAGGCTGACCCACCACTGAAAAGAACTACAAAAGGTGAATAAAATATTTAAAAATCACTGAAGGCATTTACAAAACAACAAAGGCTGTCAGAACTGAGGGCACCTTCCCACAGGGCAGGGTCATGAAGTGAAGTGCGTCTGGCATTTACTGTTGCTTTCTTCCCCTTTGAGCATTTCACCAGTTCTGGTCTAGCGGGACACAGGGGCAAACAGAGAGCAGGGTCCCGTCTGTGCAGCGTTCCCTTGGCTGAGAAAACAATCAGTAAAATTGATGACTTCCAAACAACCAAGAATCCAGGGCAACATCCTAAGAGAAAAGAAAACCTGGAGAAATGACCTACACATTCTCAGTACAGCATTTCTGTAAGACATTTTTCAACTTCTACACTGTTTGAACACAGGGGATGACTCAGGTAAAGGCAGCATCAAAACAGCTGCTCAGAACAGTAGAATGAAGCAAGGGACTCAAGACTCTCACAGTTCCCGAGAGACAAGTACGGAATTCAGAGACCACCCAAGAGAAGACGCCTTTAAGGATACCCTCAGCATTCCGTGAGAGTTGAGCAGGTCAAACTTTAGACTTCAGGACAAACCAGCTATTTTCTACAGTCAGCTGGATCAAGGATATTTTTCCTGTTCTCTATGAGATGGTGAAAAATGGGAGCTCTTCTGCTGAGAAAAATAGCATCATTCAGAGTCTGTGCTCCTCTTACGTAAGTTTAGAGAACTTCATTTATAAACAAGGAGTGGCACGAAAGGGAACAAAATGAACAAAACGCAGGAGAAATGAATGTGATCGTAATCCATGTCCAGAACTAATACAGACATTGCCATTATCACAAAGTTTAAAACTACAGCGATTGAAATATTCAGGAAGATGAATAAAATTTCAGCAAAACAAATTGGAATTTAGAAATGAATAATTCAATGACAAATGATGAGTTCAGTAAGTTGGTTTAAAATTGTTTAGACACAGCCGAAGAAGGAAAAAGTACACTAAAAGCAAGACCAAGATAAACTGTCTGGACTGATGCATCTAAAAGGGATTTAAAATACACAACGGTGTTTAAGAGACATATAATTCATGATGATAAAATCTAGTCAAACTCCAGGAGTGGAAACATATTAAGAGTCAGAAATAATAACTTAAAATAAACTGGACAGGTATTTTCTAAACCCTATGAAGACTTGAATTTTCAAATTTAAGGAGATCTACAACTGAAATCAAAGCTTACATGCACGCATGCTTGGCATATATACAAAGAAAGACACACCTAAGTTAATTTTTAAAAAAGAAAAGAGGATTTTAAAATTTAAAAGCAGAAAACAGAAAACACATCATCTCTAAAGAAGCCACAATAAGACTGACAGCTAATTTCCAAGCAGAAATAGGGGAGATAAAAATGCAATCAAAAAAATAGCTTAAAAGTGCTGAGAGAAAAATCACTGCCTAACAAGAAATCGTTAAACAGAAAACATCCTCCAAAATGAAGTTTAAAAAAATGGTTTTTTCAGAGTAAAGGAAAAACAAAGTGAATAATCCCCAGTAGGGCTCCATCAAATACATTTTTAAAGTGTATCCTTTATACAGAATTAAAATTAGTCCAGATTGAAAGTGTAATGGAGGAAGGAAGGGAAAAAATAATGATGAGAACTCTATGGGTAAATTTAAAATACTACTGAAGATTGAGCGCAATAGTGATCTGAGGTTTAAACCATGTACAAAAATGTACTTCACAAGGGAAAGAGTAGAAGACATGAAAAAGGATATTCCATATAGGTAAAGGTTATGAAGTGTTTAAACTTTTCTGAGAACTAGAAATATATTGGTTTAAATTTAACATCATGCACAAATATAATATGTTTGATGGCCATTACGTACAAGTCACAGATTTTTAAACTAACATGTTAACAGTCAGGAAAAGAGAAACATATCTGTTGCCTAAAATGTATGACTTCATAAAAGTACATATTTTTAGAGTGAATGAAAACTGGTGGGAAAAGGAGCATTGGCGGCATTGTCCTTGCAATTTAACCTTTAGGATACAGATTACACAGGTGTCTAGAGCAAACCAAATTAAAAATTAGCTCCACCTAGAATACATTAAGGTCAAATGCCATTACATTTTATTTTTCTTAGGGGAGCGTGAATCAGAGTGTTTTTATTTATTTATTTTGAGTTAGAGACATTTCAAATTATAATAAGCAAAAGGAATTGTTAGTGCTCTTGCTGTTTTGAAGTGTAAGTATTAGGATCGAAGGGTCTGCCTTTTGGAGATTTAGTTTTTGATGTCAGACATAATAGCTTCTTATTTTCTGATACACACAGAAGGCGGCAAACATTTTTACCAGAATCCCTTAACTATTGGTTTTATGTTAGGTTTACTGAATGACATTTAAATAAAAGAGTAAGAAAAAAGTCCATTTTCTGCTTCAAAACCCTGGCGTTGAAGTGCTGGTCAAGTCAAGGTTATCCTGGGCTTTCCCACTGTTGGTGGCTTGACTAGAAGAGGTGAGGAGCAGGAAGGGACTCCACCTCTGGTGACAGTGAGGTGTGGCTCTGGCCTCCTGCTCAGTGAAGGGGTGACGGTCAAGGACAACCCTCCAGCCTCCTCAGTTGCATGATTGCAAAATCAAGGTGACACCACTCTTCTTTTTGATGCTTTGGCTTTGGGGGCCAAGCATCTTTCTGCATCTACTGATTTCTGAGTAGAATCAGAAGAACTAGAAATATATTGGTTTACATTTAACATCATGAACAAAATCATACTGTGTATGATTGTCATACACACTAAGGTCCTTTTTCACTTCAAAATCTTCTGTAACATCCTTCTGATTAAATGTACCGGGTTGGAAATGCAGCAGGTCCTCAGACAATGTCATTTCCTTCAACATCATTTCTTTACAACATTAATGAGAAAAAAAAAAAAAAAAGATTGGCACGTGGGGCTGTTGTCCGGGTGGGGTTTGCATATTCTTTTCAGGTCTGTCCAGGTTTTTTCTCCGAAGACTGTTTTTTCCCTCCATCTCAAGGATGTGTACATTAGACTCATTAACACGTCTACTCTGGGCCGGACTGAATAAGTGTGTGTGTACCCAGCCATGTGACGGTGTCCTCTCCAGGAATCCTGCCTTGAGATTAGAGCTGCTAGGATAGGATCTGGCCACCTGCAAACCTGTGTAATTGTTGGATGAAACATTATCTTGTTTTTATTAATCTTTCTTTTTTTTTCTTCATTTGACAAGAAAATTTATTTTTGTGGCATCAACGTTTTATAATAATCAGCATTATGACGGATAACATTATATGAGGGCTTATCACAAACAATGAGGGTTGATAGTAATGACAGATTTCTATGAGCTTTGTATAATTTTTGAAAACCTTACATACGTACCTACACAAATGTAACCTAAGTAAGATTAAACATCCCTTCCTATTGGACAGTGCCTTTTTTTTTTTTTATTAAATCATAGCTGTGTACATTAATGCAGTTTATCTTACAGGGATACAAGTGTATCTTTCTGAAAGTAGAATATAAATATCTTAATACAATAACTAAGAAAATTACAGGAAGGTTATGTTAATAAGTTTGGTGAAAATATTTCAATTATATATAAAAACACCACACTGTCCCCCATGATGATTGCGTTAATGTACACAGCATTAATTATTAATCTTTCTTAAATGCATGTATAGTTAACATTTATTTTAATGTGTGACATTAGAAATGTTTTGAGTTTTTATTCAGAAGTTTAATGATATTTTTGTGATCAGAAATACACCCTAGGTAGGCACTTAACTCTTGTTTAAATCAATTAACTTACATTAAATTTGGTTTCCTTATACTTGCATAAAGTTACAGTTTTTGAAAACTGTTAATGTTAAGTGAGGATTTACTGTATCTCAATTTATATTTCTTTTCCTTACTAGACATTTTAAAATCCACTGATGTTAATTTTGCAATGTACATAAGGTTGTGCATATTTTTTTTTATTCAATGTATCTACGGTATATTTTGAGTACAGTTATTTTTGTTGTATTTCAAACAATGCTATAAGTAACATCTTTGGATATATAATTGCAGTTAAAATTATATTTTTGATACACATCCTTTTTATGAAATCCTCAAATTACAATACAGTAGCTTTAAAAATGAAATACTTTCAAAATACTTTTCAAATTTGGAGGCAAAATTTTACATGATCACCACTCATTTGTTGTCAAAATCTGATGGAAACTGACACGACTGTCAGGTTTTTTAAGACATTGTGAATAGTCATACGAGTACCTAGCTGCTGATATCATAGAGCTAATTCTTTTCAAATAATTCTATTTTCGGCACTGTGAGAATGTATTTTACGCCATGTTTGCTTGCCTTTTTACTTCTAAAATGTTAAATGGAATAGATAGTATTTTAATCTATTTATTATCCACTAGTTTTAGTCTTATATATGTGTCAATTGGTTATTTTTTTCCTTTTAAAACATATTGATATGTAAGCTATCTTGTGTATTGATAGAATTAGCTTTTTGATAATTTTTTTTTGGGGGGGTAGATAGAGTCTTACTTTGTGGCCCTTGGAAGACTGCTGTGGCATCACAGCTCATGGCGCCCCCAACATCTTGGGCTCAAGTGTCTTTCCTCTTGCCTCAGCCCCCCAAATACCTGGGACTGTAGGTGCCCACCACAATGCCTGGAAATTTTTTATTCTGGTCTTCACTGAGACCATTTTTAATGTTGTTATTTAATTTTAAGCCACATGCAGCCTCTATGGAAGGGGGCCATTCAGCTCTTTTCTTAAGGGAAACCTACTAAGAGAAAAGTAGTTGGAGGAAAGCCTCCAGACACTGTCATTAATATTCAGAATATCTCCTTGTAATTTTCTTAACGCTATCACCCTAGTGAGCAGGTGATTTCACTTATAAGAGTTAGTAAGATATTAATCAATGTTAGACAACCACTTGGTAAGATTATTAGTTTTCAGTCTGCTAATTCTAGATAATAGACAGGTAGATAAGTAGACAGATAGATAGAGATATAGGTATGTATACATCTGTTTCCTTTGTAAGAGCAGCTACCTCTAACGTTACGTTTAGAATGTCCACGTTTCATCCTCTGTGCCAGTTATGAATTTCATTCTGCTTCTAGTAATGACAAAATTGCAGTGGCTTAAGCATAATATATTTTTACCTCCCTTGTGCAAGAATTAATTCTTCATGTAGACCCGCAAAAATAACGTATGGCCCTATATTTTTATCATTAACTAGGGCTTTTTGGTCTGCTTCTCTGGCACAGCCATTTTACTTGAGTTCATTCCTCAGACAAGAGGAAAGGAGGCCTTCCCAGAATCGCCATAAAACACTGAAGTTTATATCACAGTAGCCAGAATTAGTCACCTCGTCAGATATCGCTGCAAAGGATATTAGTAATTATCTATGTTTTAGGGTTATTATGAGATATGATGCCCAAATAAAGTATCCAGATTCTTATTAAAAAAGAAAGGAAAATGTATTGATACATAATCAGAAGTGACTATTACAATATTATCTTGTTTTGATGCAATTTTTCCTGATGTTTTTCTTTTTCTATATATATAACAGAGTAGAACATAGATACTTACATTTGCATCACTCAATAAATATTAATGAGCCAGTAAACTAAAATATACTTGACTCTGTGAATTACATAAGTCATAAAAACCAAAGTTCCTTTGAGGACAACCATGATCTATGGAAATTTCATTCTAAAACCTCACTTGTTTCCATTCACTCATTTTCATTATGTTAGTCTTATATTAATTTTATTTGCCCATAGGTAATTTCCACATATAAATGTGTCATGGCATGTGTGAATTTCTCCCTAGAGTAACTATTCCATAATTTAAAAGTTAATAGTATGGTGTGTATTCAAAACTTTTACTATTACTTTTAAACATACTCCCTATTGTAGTTTAAAGAATACTTTTTCATGCTTGAATACAAAATTTCATATCAGGCACATGTTTGACATAGAAAACTTGGTAGCAATATTTTCCATTTAATATTTCAAAATTCGAGAATATTTTGAGACCAAATAGACCCAAAGAGATATAGCTTTCAGAGGAAGTCAAGTTTTCTTAGGGAAAAAATGAAAGAGAAAATATCTACTAGAGTCAGAATAGCATTCATTAGAATATTAGACCAACTTTGTAGCCTCTCATTCTCCCATGTTCCCCTATGACTGGTTTGGATTTTTCTCCATTTGTGAATAATGATGTCTATCTTTATAGTGAAAAATAGATGTCTATTTGATAAGTAGTTTAATTATAAAAGGAATTAATTTCAAATACTAGCTGGCAAGAGGGGATATTATAAGGGTACAGGTGAAGACCCCAAGAAAATCATACAGGCCACACTACACAAACGTAAACATTTGTCAAAGGAAAGTAAGGTTGTATGTCACAAAGCTGAAGCATCTTCACAAAGTCTGACAGTTTAACATGCATTAACTATTTTCCTTGGTGTACTTTCTTTCTTTTTTTTTTTTTTTCCCTTGGTGTACTTTCAATGAGCAAATTCTTTCAGTGCTTCTAGGTTATATCATGAAAGAGACATGAAAACCAAAATTAGGTTCAATAAGGCAATAAAAGTTGTAGCTGCTCATGAAAAATCTGGCTGTATCTTAGGTTTTGACTGCTTTGGTCCTGTGCCCATTGTTAGCCAAAGTAAGGGCAACCCATTGGAATC
Source organism: Otolemur garnettii (assembly GCF_000181295.1). Taxonomy (NCBI): domain Eukaryota; kingdom Metazoa; phylum Chordata; class Mammalia; order Primates; family Galagidae; genus Otolemur; species Otolemur garnettii. The sequence goes on from NW_003852729.1 coordinate 175,238, forward strand.
AGCAGCCCAGTGAAGGTCATCTTCATAGAGGAAGATGAATGAAAATCTGGAGCATTCTGGGGGATTGACTATAAAGTGGCATTTTGTTTATGGAAATAAATCCTAATAATATAATTTTACCAGCCATTGGATGTCATAGAAAATAGTACCTGATTTTTGAAATTGATATATAATTTTTGTATTTACAGTTATTTAAAAAAAATTATTTTCAATCTGCAATTGATATTTTTCTGTGTCAATGAGAATGGCTTTCTTTATGGCATAGGGATTCATTGATTAAGAATAATTAAGATTGGCTCAGCTCCGTAGCACAGTGGTAACGGTGCTGGCCACATGCACCGAGGGTGGCAGGTTCAAACTCGACCCTGGCCAGCTAAATAACAATGACAACTGCAACAACAACAACAACAACAACAAAATAAATAGCCAGGCATTGTGGTGGGCATCTGTAGTCCCAGCTACTTGGGGGGCTGAGGCAAGAGAATCACTTAAACCCAAGAATTTGAGGTTGCTGTGGACTGTGATGCCACGGCACTCTACCGAGGGTGATATAGTGAGACTCTGTCTCAAAAAATAAAAATAAAATAAAAAATAATAATTAAAATTTCCCTGGGTTCATGAATAAGAATTGATTCATTTTCTTTTCTCATTAAATTTTACAACACAAGTCTTAAAAATTTTCTCCCTCAATTAATGGGGAAAAACATAAGTAAATAACAGAAAAATCTATTGAAAATATTTCCCTTGATGGTTATTTTGCATTCATGTTTCTTTGAAATTTCACAACCAAAGCCAGAGGACTAAAAATCTATAGATAACATTTAACAGTAGATCAATTTATTCAGCAAAGTATACTTAATCTTTAAACGTCACTTCACCCAGATGGACATTATTACATGACTTCTAGCTTTGCTCAGCACAGTGTAAGTTTAGTTGATAAAATTGCTACCAGACTTTTATGTCAACATAATTTACATTGCTAGAGAAAGCAAAGCCAATGAATTGTTTTTACCCTATGGCATTTCTAGATCACAGTCAATGGTTTCTGTTGGCTCTTCTTTCTTTAGAAACATAATTTTGTAGTTTTAGTTAATGGTCATTCTGCAGGAGGCTTCTTTGTTTTGAAAGTACTTCCAATCAAAATTTCATAATGCAGACATTACCTGCATATGTGGCAAGAGTTCTTATTTGTTACTCATAAATTTTTAAGGGGGTAAACAATAGTAAAGTTGCATTTTTGTGAATATCTACAATGAGCTACAGATATATGAAATATATATTTATTAACAAATATTTGCATATTGATAAATATTTAGGTTTTTTTAATATAAAGAATGTTGTGATACTTGTGATACATGGGTGCAGTAAAACAACAAAATCCTATATGGGAAAGACACCTGCCAAATCCTGAATAGTAGTCCTCACAGGAAAAGTGAACTTGAATGAGGAAAATCATATAGTTTCATTGACCCTGATCAGTAAAAAGAATCCGTCTTATAAAGTCAACCATAGCAAATGCACATTAAACATTCCCTGTTACATATTACTCAAGCTATTTTCTCTTATATTTTAAATATTTTTAAAATTAAAAAACCAAAAGTGATTTTTAAAAGGATATAAAAAATGACTGTAAAAGATTGTTGTTTCAAGTTGGAGATTTGTTTGGAACTAGCTCCCACAGCCGTATTAAATTTCACACAATTTAATTAAATGTTCTTAATTTCAACCAAGTTTCCTGACTGTTCTATAACTGTTTTCAGAAATTGGGAGTACCACAAGACTATCTTTGCAATGGTGAGTTAGTTGAGTCCCTCTATAGTGAAATATTTATGGATGTTTTTCTTTTAGCCAAAAAGTTGGCAAGGGGTAAGGTCTGCAGTAATGAAGCATGAGTTTTCTATGCAGTCATGAGATTCCTTCAACTCCTGATGTGAGAGATATGGGGACCTAACTAAATGTGTTTTCAAGTAGGACAACCTGTACTGAAGGATATTTGTGATGACAATAGACTGTCCATTACCACAGTCCGTTTTGGGCCATCAAAAGGGGTTAGCAAATTGCTTAAAGTCACAAACTTTTAGAAGTTCTTTGGACCAGTATTTCATGCCAGGTGAGAAGAATGCTAAGTATAACAAACCTCAAACTGAGGGCCACCATGCTTGTCCAAGGCAGTGAAATGGAGCACTGCAGAATGAGGATCTTGAACTTGGACCACTGGGCTTTACATCCCAGGGAAAGCACCCATCAGCTGCTAGCTTTTGAGCAGACATCTCCGTAAGCGTTCATGCTAACCTCCATTGTTTGTAATTCCAAAATCCAAAGGCTTAGACAATAAGTGATTTTATAGGTTTGGTGCATACTTTCTGGATGGAAAAATTTAATCTAATTACCAAAATCACCTTTGAAATCTTTATTAGCTCCACTAACTGTGCATATCCAAGTGTTTGATAAGGATGTGTTAATATCTTTGTGCTTGATTAGAGGTAATGCTGTAGACTCCTCTGGATTTGTTATAAAATATACAGTAGATGGGCAACATCACCTCTCTGAAGTATTTTGGTTATTTTGCATATATAGGTCAAAGATTTCTGCATAAGATTTTGAACATTTTTTACCAATTGCAAAACTGGAGGGAATTTAAAGGAAATTCTGTAACAATTAAGAAAATGTAGGTTAGTTACTGAGCTCAATATCCTCCTCTTCATAATAACTCAGTCCATGCTAACTATCATTAATATACCCCCAGGGTAAAAGGCACAACTGACTTGTAAAGAAACTGTTACAAGATATTCTAAGTAACTTGAAATTAACAGCTAACCCAGATCATTGCCCTACTTCTATTTCTTTAGCATACTGCTGGCCTATATTTAAGAATGAAATCATATACAATGGAAAAATAAGGCTACCTTGTGGTAGGAATTTTCTCAGTATCAAGCTTCATAAAAGAATGGTACCATATCTTCAGAACATGCAAAGATTCTGGAACTATCTGACCTATGAGAATTTTCAGGGATAGGAACAGGGGAGGCAACACATAAATCACAAAGGACAAATCCAAAAATATAAAACTCAAATTATAAATTTCAGATAAGAGAACATATTTGATGGTGGGAACTTGGAACGAATACAAGATGAATCAAAATAAATATTGTAAAGTTGCTGATAGCAATAAAAATGCCCAGCTCTGAGCACATTTGCCATAGACACCCTGTAAGAGACTCAAAATGATGCCTGCCTCTTGGCACTTTTGTCCTGATGGGATTTCTTTCCCTTGCATTTGGACTGCGTGTAGAAGATTTCTTCTAATAAATAGAATACAGCAAAAGTTAGTTCCGAGAAGAAGTTGCAAAAAGACAGTATCTTTCTTCTTGTGTTCCCTCCTTCCCTTGCTTGCTCTGAGCTAAGCCAGCTGCACTAAGAAACTAGGCCCTGAGTTTGTGAAGAGCTGATGGCCCCTGTCTATCATCTTGCCTGACACTGAAATCTACCAAAAACCCTCCAGGCCTCCAGGTCAAACCTTGAGACCAGACTGTATTCTTGCCTAGAGCTTAGCTGCCACATCAAGACAGATTATGAACTACAGACACTTAGCCAAGGAACAGATGGAATGTTGGCCCACAAAAAGAAACAGGTAGAGGAATGTTTACTGTGTTTTTGTTGTTGTTGTTGTTTGTTTGTTTTGAGACAGAGTCTCAAAATGTCACACTGGGTAGAGTGCTGTGGCGTCACAGCTCACAGCAACTTCAAACTCTTGGGCTTAAGCTATTCTCTTGCCTCAGCCTCCCAAGTAGGTGGGACTACAGGCGCCTGCAGCTTGCAGTAATGCCTGACTATTTTTTGGTTGTAGTTGTCATCGTTGTTTGGCAGGCCCAGGCTGGATTAGAACCTGCCAGCTCCGGTGTATGTAGCTAGAGCCCTAGACGCTTGAGCTACAGGCACTGAGCCCATATCCCAATGACATTTTGGGATAATTTTGTGTATAGAAATAAAAAAAATCTTTAACTATAGAGATAATGATAATAGCTTCTGTTACAGAATTGAATATGATTTTTATTCCTGTCAATGAAGTTAAAATGGATAGTGTAAATGGAGGTGCCAACAGAAATAACCTAGGATGAGCAAAATACAAATAGAAGGAGCTGTAATCATGCCACTGCACTCCAACCTGGGCAACGCACAGACACTCCGGTTAAAAAAAAAGAAAAAAGAAAAAAGCACATTAAGAATAATAATGAAGAGAAGATGAGGTGAGGGAAGGAAATAGCTAATATGTATCAAGCAATTATTATATCGAGATCCATCTCTTAGTGTTCTATATTAACTTATTAAATCCTTACAACCTTAGAAATGCTTTTTTTTTATATAACATAAATATAAATATACCCATCAATCACATTTCATCAAAAATTTATAGAGGAAATACAAAACAGCACAATTTACTAGTACAGAATGAAGCAAAAAATAAAAGTCTGTACATAACTATAATAAAAATATTTTTCTACATCATTATGCATTAGGAAGATAACTGAGTCAAGGTTACACTATGATCACCCTTCACTAATATCATCATTTCAGTTCAGGATTTGGAGCTTATAATGATCCTGCCTCCTTGTCAACCCACTATGATTGTTATTTCCAGAATACTTACTATGCCTTTGGCCAATGTGCTTATGTGCTCAATTACAATTTTACATGTGATTTGTGTTAAAAATTTTCATGTATTTAATCTTTACTGCTGCTCTTGTTAAGTGAGAAAGGCTATTGATGGGCAGGTAAGGCCCATAGACACACTCTCCCTGACCTCTTGGGCAAAGACGAATGCACAGTGTGGTCTCATAAGATTATGATGGAGATGAAAAATTACTAGCACATCCGTGACATCATAGCTATCTAACTTAGTAGCACAGTGCATTCCTCACATGTTTATGGTGATGCTGGTGTGAGCAAGCCAATCTCACTGCCAGTCATACAGAAGCATGGTGAATGTAATTATATACAGTACGTAATACTTCATATGGATAACAATTATCATATTGGTTTACATATTTCTATTCTACAATTTCTATCATTATAGTATAGTGTACTATTTTACCCAATGAAAAATATGTTAACTTTAAAACAGGTTATTTGGGGGCATTTCAGAAGGTGTCACTATCTTAGATGATGACAGTTCCACACATGCAATTGCACCCAAAGACCTTCCAATGGGACAAGGCGTGCAGGAGAAAGACAGTGATCCTGATGATCCTGATACTATGTAGGTTAATGTTTCTATTCCTATCTTAATCTATAAAAACAACAAAAAAGTCAAAACATTAAAAAATGAAATAATTTAAAAATAGAGAAAGATTATAGAATAGAATATTTAGAAAATATCTTTTTACAGCCATACAATGTGTTGATGCAAACATTTTATATTTCATACTATATCTTTATTGTTCCTTTCCTATGTTTATGGACCCATATGTGTAGATAAATGAGTACTTACCATCATATTAGGATGCCTGTAGTATTCAGTAACATGCTGGACAACTTTGTAGACTAAGAGCAAAAAGCTATATCATGGAACCTTGGTATATAGCAGGCTAAACCACCAAGGCATTTGTAAGCATAATCTAAGATTGAACAGCAATGATTTAATCATTTAATAACGCACTTTCAAAACATGCCCCTATCTTTAAGCATGGCTCGACCCTATCCCACCCCAAGAGAAAAACAGGGCTTTCAGACTTCGAATCTAATGGTCTAATAAAGATTGAATTTCTTTTTCCTTAGGAATATTAGATAAGTGTGATGAAATACTAACATTACACTGTTGGTAACTTTTTCCCTTCTTTTTTATCAGAAAAAAATCAACTTATCAGTTTCAACTATTCCTTTCCTAAATTAAAAAGGTGAGTATTGTTTGCGCCTTACAGTATGCTGTCAGCCTGTAGGCTTCACAGTGTTTTGATACAGGTTCTGCAATAGTGTTAGCAGAGAGAAAAACAATGACAGAGTCACCAAAGTTGTCACAGACCTGCCTAAAGACACCGTCCATACAGACAGTGTTTTCCTTTCTCTCAGTCCTCATGTCTTCCTTTCTTTACGTTTTATGTTCCAGCTGCCTTCCTGCTCATCGTGGAAAGTGTTTGAAACAAGGGATAGCACTGAAAAATATCCCTTTCGGGATATGGAAAACACGTGTTTTTCTTTAGTCTATTTAAGTTTATGTTAATTACTACTGATTGAATATAAATGATCCGTTGTTCTAAAAATGAGCTTTTAGATGATGACTATCTATTGTGTCACATGCTAATGAAATAGGAAAACCGTGTTTAGTTTACTAGTTAACACCCTGTTAGGTAGATGGGATAAAAACAGGACAAAATTGGTCTGTTCATACCATTGATTGAGAAACAAAACATCTGGGTTTCAGGTCAAATGAGTCATCAATGGACGTGTATTTGAGATGTGTACTCAAAAAAAAAAAAAAAGATAAAGACAACAAAAAGGAACAAGAAAGAAAAAAGCAAGAATGGATTTAGGAGTGAAAAGGGAGGAAACGGTTCTGTAACTGAGTTAAGCCTTTAAAGTGATATTTGAATTTTATTTTTCTCTTCATCACTTTTATTTTCCTGTGAAGTCTCTTATCCAAAAGGTGAATAATTTGGTCCTTAACTCTGACCCCTGGTTAACATTTTCCAAGTAACACTTTGGTTGCATTCGAAGGAATTATTTTCTTGAATAAATATTATGTGTGGGGTTTGTCAAGTTTTGTTTTTTTCGCCCTCTAGGTGGCAGATTGTGACAGCTTGGCTGGTGAGCAGCCTCTGCCTTCTCCTTGTTTCCGTTTCAGACTGGAGTCCTGCAGGATTTTTGAATTATTTTATTCAAGAGCATACGCCATGGAATGAAAATGAGATGGAAGATGTTACATGACTTTGGCTCAGTTCAATTTTGTCTCCCGTGTCTCTCAGAGTGTGACATTCTCACTTTGCCTCAGTGGGAATCCAATATTTAAATATATGGTGAAAATTATTTTGTGCATGTACCCCAAACAAAACCTACTTTATAATGGGCTCAGCCAGAAAGCTGTGATCTGTTGCTGGCGGAAAAATCAGGTGTGGCAAACTTGTTGGGAGATGGCCCTGAACGTACTTCAGGGCTTATTTAAGAGAATGAGTGATGTAGATGATAAGAAATTCATGCCCAACCAGAGTACGTTGGGACCTGATTGCCGTGTGTGCAACATGCAAACTCCCATCTGGCAGCACACAGATTCTGAAAAGCCATATGCTTCTAAAGTTTGAGTTACAGTTATTTGCTGGTTTCAGCATCACTTGCTATTTATTCTGCCTCAATTATACATTTAATATCTATTCATTTCTCACTACCCACATGCCCATTTTACAAAGCAGGTTGGTTTCTGTCCAAACCTAAGTACCACACAAGTTTCTGAGGCGGTCCTCCTGTTTAATTCTTTTAACACTAGCACGGGTGTGGTATGTTCACAGGCAATATAGATTGTTCCACTCCCCCACGTGGAGCTCTGGGTTTACTTCAAATGGTCCTCCTGGTGATGTTTGTCCTATTTCTCATGGCTTATCGGGCACTACTGATGCCACTGAACCATGTTAAATACCATGTGCATGTTTTATTTTTTATTAAAATAAATATAGGTAGCACAGTTTCTGAACTTTTCCCCTGAAAGTCATTTTATACCCATACTTACTTCTTCCTGAAAGGAAAAATAATGATTCCACCACGCTACTTTGCTTACTTCAAACACCTAAGCTTATTTCTGACATTCCCTGTTACCCACACTTCCATTACTTCTAACTGTTTTACTATTTTCACCTCTTCATGAAAATAAAAATGCCCGTCATGATTTGTCTCCTTTCCTAACTCAGTATTTCTCCAGACTACAGCACTGGATTACACCCTCTTCTCTGTGGTCAGAATCACAGTTAACAAATAACATTTCTCATATGTCATTATTTGAAAATATATTTATTTCATGTTTATTTTCTAATTATCTCATTGTGCCTTGATTATTTTTTCAGTGTTTGACATACAACTGGCAAGGAATCAATATTTGTGATTGGTAAACAAAGCAGAATGAACCAATGGATCTATCAAAGTAGGAAATGCCTTCATTGTTGAAATTCGATGTCCTAATGTGATAAAATTGTTTCCCTAGCACTTGGGCAACTGAGATTATCCGACTAGTTGACTATATTATTCTTCGTGTTTTTCAGTATTTTATTCTAGTTGAAAAGAATGGAATTCATTGTTTTCCAAATTTCCCTTCCAAAAGCATATGCTCTTTTCTAGTCATCTAATTATATGATATCATTTTACTAATATTTTACTCTTAAGAAAATAATCATGAATATGGTGAAGGAGGCCTGGACCTGGATGGCATGGAAGTACTCACACAACAAACTGCCGAGACATATTTACTTGGGAGTAAATTTAAAACTAGTTCCCCAATACTACCTAGCATAAAATAATATTTAGATAATGCAAAAAGACAGATAGGTCTGACCTTTCTATACATGTACTGACGTTGCCAAAAAATAATAAATGCAGAGGATTTAAATGTAGGCAAGATGAAGCCAGGGTTTGTTACCCTCTTCTCCATGTTGCTTCTACCTGTAAAGGAGAGATATGAAACTTTTTATGGAACATTATTGATATTAGTGTCATCAGGACACAAGGAAGCTTATATAATTTTGATGTATGTATTTAAGGATGGAGAGAGTCAATTGAATTTAATGTCTGACTCTCTTTGAGAAGCATTTTCTTCTAATTGGGGAGTCATTGATTAGTCATTCCCCAAGTTTTAAAACAATGATTACAATGATTTTATTCTTACCCATTGGTGCTTATGACATCAATATCATTGTTAAAAGTGCATCAACATCACTTTTAAAGTTCACAGAGGGTTTCTGATTTTAAAAATCCAAAAGTTATAATAAATAAACACACACCATACCCACACATAACTGAGTTAACAGATTAGATTGAATTAACATGGTTGAAGGTTTTGTCCAGAAAACTAAGGCTAAGAGATTATTTTGTGTGTTTTAACTTGTAGATGTGTAATTTAGAGACACCCCAAAGTACATGTTGGAACACTCAAGCCTTATTTTTTAAAATTAGAATACAATTAAAATCTCCTGATTTTTTTAATATCATGAGACATTTTTAAAATAAAGGTAAGTGCATGCTGTGTTCTTATTCTAGGACAATGCATATAAAAATCAGGAACACTGTATCTTTTTCTACATATACTAGAAGGAAAGTTCTGAAATGAGGTGTCCAGTTCAAGAATTTAGGGGAATTATCCGCTTACTTCTATTGTTTTGTTAACACAAGGTTCGTGGCAGAGCACTAGGGCTTATAAATATACAAATATGTCCAGATGCATTAAGAACATTTCTTCATGAGTTATGCAAAGCAATTTACAGCAGGTTATCTATCTCAAGCACGTTGGCCAAGGTTGTTGTGAGAAGAAATGTGTAGGGAAGTTTTAAACTCAGAAATAATTAATTACACAATTCCAGAGAAAAAATAGTGCTATAGTGTGCTCTTAAATTATTTTTCTCAGTTGTATTTAATTCCATAATAACAAAGCAAAGGATAATTAATTATATTCATTTGAACCTATTTATAAGTAGAGGGCATAATGCAAAAAAGTTTGAACATTCACCAGAAAAATAAGGGAGGGGGATATGATAAACATTTTTCTCTAATTTTAAGCACTCCTTTGGGGAATTATATTCCCAAACACATTATCATTCTATTTCAAGAATAAATGTCACAGATTTATTTGCTAACATAGTCATTTGCTACATAGCCCAATATTAATAAATGCTGAGTCAAATTACTATCACCTTTGAGCCAACCTTAACGGAGTTTTAGCAACAATTGTTACTTCATATTCAAATTAA
>NW_003852729.1:185678-189964 GCF_000181295.1 Otolemur garnettii
TGCAATGAATTTAGTGCTTTACTGAAGAGACTCTCACATATGACAGTATTACATGTGCAACTATGAAGGTAGAACATGACAGATGTGAAAATGTGCTTAAATCACTCAGATTATCCTGGACAAAAGGCCTTTAGGTAACAATAACATGAAAAATGACATGGCTATCACATTAATACCACACTTAATAAACAGCTTTCATGCCTCATCACTTAGGCTAATGTATTTTTATTTCTTCTGGTTCCTATTACTTTTTTACATATCAACTAATTGCCAACTGTTTAAATAATTCAAGCATTTAATTGAAACTAAAAGAGGTGACTCTTCACAGTAAAAATAACATTTATGGGTACATATAGATTCTGTATAATTATATTACCGTAAAACTAAACAGTGCTAAGTTTTTCTCTATTGTGTAAGTTTGTGTATCCACAGTGTTACACAGATATAGAAATATGGGTATAGATGGGGTTATATTCAGGTAATGACTTGGGAGAACTAATAAGAAGGAGGGATCTGGATCAAGTGGATTTGGATTTCATTCTTGTCTCTGCCACTGAGACAGTCAGGATAAATCAGGAACTATGTGTAAAGTATTTAGCATGCTTGACAATTAATGAGGGCTTAATAAATGATAGTTATCACTATAATCATTACTATGTTAATCACTTAATGTACTTTAATGTGCTAGGTACCCGGTGTATAGTATTGCGTGCTATGCTCACTTCTATATCAAAAATGGTTAAAGGATTTGCCCAGTACACAAAGCTAAGATGATAGCTGACCTTGGAAGAGAATCAAGAATGCCTTTCTGTTCTTAATCCAGTTTCTTTTTATAACATAATATCTCTTTCTATTTTGTCAGGAGAAAAGAAATGGATGAGAGAGACTGAAGACTATGCTTTACAACTTATTCTGAAATTAACTACTCTTTAAATTATGATATTTTATGGAAAACAATTTCAATTTCATCATGGTTCAATTGGGATAAATAATACTTTGCCTTAGAATGTGCATAGATTATAAAAGCATGTGATAGTAGTAATTTAGCCTCTAATAGCTTGTTAGTGGTTAATTTGCAATTCATATTTATATAGGTTATTTGAAAATACACTTCTCCATGTGTCATTATGCTTCAAAGATAAGTTACACATTAAAAACATATCCATTAGACTGGCTAGCTTAACAGGGGAGGCCTGGGTTATAATTGACAGGAAAAGTACAGGTGAGCTTCTGATCTAAGTGGTACCTGCATGGATAGTTACTTCATAATTATTAGTTAAATTTTAGAGTTATATTTTACGTACCTTCACACATTGTTATTCCATAATAAACACATAAGTAATTCGAGTATCAAATATAAATTACTTCTGATTAATAATTCTATGGCATAATATATACTAGTCTGGCTGGCCTTATCCAAGAGGGATATGCTCCCAGACCCCCAAGGGATCCCTGTAGCTAAGGATGATATTGAATACTGTGAGGTCTGACAATTAAAATTCAGCACTTATTCTAGGAAAAATGCTACCGCCTCATTGCTGAATACCCCTAGTGCCACCTTGGAAGTACACCCCTTCGAAAGCTGTGCACCAACAATATGCAGTCCACCTTCAGAGCTATTTTGGAACTCTTTTTCTGTAATGGCCATCAAAGCTGTCATCCTGTTACCTTTGATGTCCTGAATGTCATCAAAATGGCTTTCTTTCAATTTTCCTTCATCTTTGGGAGGTAATGAAAAAAGACTTTGGGTTCAGGTCAGGTGAGTAGGGAGGCTGTTCCAATATAGTTACTTGTTTACTGACTAAACCCTCCCCCCCCATGCACACACCCAGTGCCATGTGCATTTGGTATGTTGTCGTAATATAAGAGCCATGAGTTGTTGGAGAAAATTTCAGGTCATTTTTTTGTCTAACTTTTCATGTGGTCTTTTCACCATTTTCAAATAGTAAACTTGGTTGACTTTGTACAGTTAGTACAAATTCATAATGAAGAATTCCTCTGATATCATTGTTTTGACTTTTGATTTGGACTGATAAAATTTTGGCCCCATGGAAAACTAGGTGATTTCCACAGTGCACTTTTGACACTTTTGTCTCAAGGTCATATTGGTATATCCATCTTTCCTCACCAGTGATAACATGGTCTCAAAACACTGTCTTGCCTCTTTAAGAGATCCAAGGAAACTCTCCAAGGGAACCAGGCAAACTTCAACTCTTTTTTGCTTTCCTTCACTGGTGAGCTCCTTTGGGATGATTTTTGCAGACACTTTTCTCATGCCAAGATTGGCAGTAAAAATTTTTCCATTTCTCTATCCATGTTTACATAGTCTTCTATGCTTCTCACAGTCAGCCAAGAATTCTGATGTACAATTTGGCAAATGTTTGCCATGTTTTTATCAATTCTGCTTCTTCCTGGCTGTGCTGACCTCTCTTCATTAGAGACAATTTTTTGGGGGGGATGCTGGGGGCTATGTTTGAACCCTCTACCTCCAGTATATGGGACTGGCACCCTGCCCTATCCTTTTGACCCACAGGCACTACCCAGTGATGCTTTCTTTCACTTCATAAAAATGTTTAATCCATTTGCACACTGCTGTTTTCTTCATGGCGTTATTCCCAGAAACTTAGACTAACATGTCCTGGATTTCAGTTCTACTTTTGCCAAGATTGACAAGATATTTAATGTTTGTTTGTTGCTCTAATTCAAGTTCTTGCAATGGCACACAAAGCACAAAACAATAGCAAATGCCATTTAGCAAGGCACTGTCACACATTCACACAAACACAACTGTGAGGCCCTGATATACCAGGGTCATGAAACCTCACTGAGTTGTTTGTACAGTGCTGCCAATGGAAGTCAGTGCATGGTGGAAAGTTCAAGAACTTAACTGTCAGAACTTGGATGAGGTCAAATTTAGGGTCTGCTAACCTGATAACTCTTCATATGGCAGTGATACCTCAGACCATCTACAACACTTAGTTTAAAACTTTGGAATATACCACTTTAACCTGTAAATTCAGATATTACAAAAGATGCTCTTGGGGCATCAGAGTTTAATCACTCATTTAAAACCTATTATTAAAGCAACAGAATTTAAGAACTACATTATTACAGAAATATTATGTATATAGTCCAAATTTACTTAACATAGATTGCAGGAACATCCTCTTCCTAATTCATTCTGTCTATTCAAAGGGCAATAATTATTCAAATTCATAAAGAAACTCATCAACTTGCATTTCTGCATGCCAATCAGAATAATATACTTATATTTATATTTTCTTTATTTCATCGAATATGTATATTTATAATGTATTTAAATGATTTAATTCATATTCTAAATATTCAGTTTTTGTCATGTGTAATCAACCTTCCTCTACTGGGATTAATTACTTAAAATTACAATAACAATGTGGTGGCATGCTACATATTTTGATAAGAATTTAAAAATTCACAGAAAAACTAGAGGATTTTTTTCTAAATTTACGTATTCCACTACAACTGCACACATTCTTCAGTGTTATTTTCAGAATTAGTTTAACAGCAGATTATTCATTTCATTATAGACTATGTCCAGGCAGCTTTAGGAACGGCCAGTCCTGTCTCTGGTCATTGCCATCACAGAACAGTGTTTGCACATAGATCTACATGTGAACTTTAAACCTCTTTGTTTTCCTACTAAAACTAGAGACCCTAAACTTATTCCTAAGGGCCCTTATTGGTTTACTGTGTACTGACTGGCTAGTATTTGCATTTTAATGGCAGGATTAAAGCACCCAACTTAATAAGGATAAAAGTTCCATTTTCGAATAGAAGTATAATCGGCTTAAGAGGAAGCTCTTTGAGGGTGCCAACATCTGGATCTTCTTTAGGCACAGGTGAGTCCACTGAATTATGCTTTTATTATAGATGGAAGGAAAAATGTATGTTTCTATGTAAGAAGTATGTATATGTGTGTAGATGACACCGAAAGTTTGAAAAAAATAACACAAAGAGAGAATCAATACACTTTACTTAGTGGAAGCATTTGACATACCTGTAGAATATCAAAACCAGGAAACTGCCATTAACCAACCAACCCATTTGTTGTATTCAAATTTCTCCAGTTTTTCATGCACCTCTTTCTGTGTGTATTATCTGTCTTTAGTTCTATGTAATTTTGTCATTGCACAACCATCTTATGGTCAATATGCAGAAGAGTTGTACCACAAAGATCTCCTGTGGTGTGCTTACAGCTTTGGCCACTCTGACATTTCCTGCTAATCTGTTGTAGTCACTAATTTTTT